>NC_063062.1:12433557-12688557 GCF_018812025.1 Megalobrama amblycephala | reverse complement strand
TACACTGCAAACAACTAATCGATATTCATGGATTTCCAGGTCAGCGAAGAGGCAAACAGAGCGGTTGGGCGTGCGTGTGCGCGTGCAGCGGGGGAGACAGCACGGGCTGGCAGGGGAGAGAAATAGGGCAGACATGTCAAGGTCGGGATTCTGTTAATGAGGGACTGCCGTCTGCATAATTGAATGGGCTGCGCAGTATCGACTGCTCAAGCAGAAGCGTTTAAAGCGGTCCAGGGCGATCGTTAAGGAAAATCCTCCCAGCACTTTATGTTCCGTGGCAGTAATTTATGCACGGGCATCCGGGCAGGCGCCCCACGGTTCACAGCACTGAATGCAAACGGCAATGAGTGGATTACCCTTTCCAAACGGCAGCCATGCGTGGCAGGCATTTTTGCAATTGAGGCTGCTGTTCTCGTAGGGCCGCACTCGTTTATGTGTGCAATTTAAAAACACAGTCATGTCACACGCGTGCTCGCGTTCTCTGCATGATTTAAAGTAGCCGCTCAATATTCAAACGCACACACGCGCACTCACTCAACTGCATGAAATGGAGGAGGGTGGAGCGCAGTGAGATTTTCAATATGTATTGTGTGTATCCATCAGCAAATAATGTTCCTTGGGGACAAGTTAACTCCCAGTTGACCCTGGATGCAATGGACTGACAGTTGGGAATTATGCAAAAGGCACACTGAAGACTGTGTTTCTGGTGCAGACAGAAGGTAAGCAGAAGGGCAGGCCCCGTCTATGTCTCTGTATGCTAAAGCGCTCTGTCAAATGGTCCCGTGAGGCTACAGAACCAATGGCGAGCACAAAGATGGGGCCTTACAATGTTACATGTAATATATGTAGATGCATGTACATACATTATACTGTATACATGCACACATACATTAGCCATGGAAGTTTTTTTTTTAACTGTATTGACAGCCTTAGTTAACTTTACAATAAGGTTCAAATCATTAACATTAGTTGAAGCATTAGGTATCAGTTTACTCAAAAATGAAATTTCTGTAATTAATTACTCACTCTCATGTAGTTCCAAACCCGTAAGACGTTCGTTCATCTTCGGAAAACATATTAAGATATTTTTGAATCAATCTGAGAGCTTGTTTTATCCTTCATTGAAAGCAATGAAATTACGACATTCAAGGTCCAGAACGTGAAACAAATTTTTCTCCTATGTCGTTTACGTTCAGTGCTTCCAGGTTCTATGTCCGAACGCCGGCTCAGTATTGGCCGGCTCCTGCGTCAGCATCACACGCATGCGTCATACTGCTCACATGACCAGAGCTGGCCAATACTGAGCCGGCGTTCAGACATAAACACGGAAGCTCTGTAATGACAGGGGAGATACACAAGAAATTGTTGAATAAAGTCATTATTTTTGTTTTGTTTTTATGCACAAAAAGTATTTTCGGCGCTTAATAACATTAAGGTTGAACCACTGTAGTCATGTTGACTACTATATTTTTACTACTTTTCTGGAACTTAAATGTGGTAATTTCGTTGCTTTTTAAATTTAAATTTAAATTTCTGTTCAGAAGATGAACGAAGGTCGTTTGGAATGACATTAGGGCGAGTAATTAATGACAAAAATTAAATTTTTGGGTGAACTAACCCTTTAAGGACACAGTGACATTAAAATTCTGGAAAATAATTATTTTCCTGTAAAGGTTGATATAATCAATATTAATTAATATTGATTAAAATCAATAAAAAAAATACTATTTTTCTCTAACAAAAATAAAGGAATCAAAATTCATCAGATATTTGCTAAATATTACATTTAACAGCATTAATGATTAGTGTTTTTAAATTGCAAAGGTAATCCAAATAGGAAAATGAGCATGCATAATTAAATATCTAATTTCGACCAATTAGGATAAATTAAAAAAAAAAAAAATCTAATATCAGCAGATAACCAATATAGCCAATATATTATGCATTCTTAATAAATATACTATTGTCCATTAATTTATAGAAAAAAATGTATATGTAGAAACTAACCAAGCATGATAAAAGCTGTAAAGTTTTTAACATTTCATGTTAGCTATTGCATTATCTAATGATGTTCACACATCGAATGATACTGTAAAATGTTACCATTTAGTACAAGTGATTGAAAACATGTACCCTATGAGATGTTATTTATAGAAGTCTGTTTCCACCTATGCCTTAAAAAAATACATATAAAAAAAAAAAAAAAAAAAAAAATATATATATATATATATATATATATATATATATATATATATATATATATATATATATATAAAAAAAACCTCCAACTTTACATCTCACAATGTGACTATTTCTTATTCTTTAAATTTTCTTTCAATTACCCATTTTATTGTTTTACTGTGAGGCAGAAACAGGCTTCCATGGTTATTTTTAGTAACCGGTTAATTTAAAACAGAAAACAGTGGTAAACCAGACAGACAAAAACGGATGAATACAATTAGAAATCCCTGGCTGTACAATTCAAGTAACTAAGTCAGACTGTCCTCTGTATCTTTATTAGTTAATACCTCCTAACCAGATAAATTAGAGACTAAGCAGCTATCAGTTTGCACTTGATTAATACCCACTACTTGACCGACCCAAAAAAGCATCAGATGTTTTATTTTGGTCTAATCCTTGTTAGGCTACGGCACAATCCCTGCCTTAGCAAGCAAAGGATTTACCTATTTATATTATTAGATCTTCATTCCCCAGCTTTACCCAGAGTGCACTCTGACTGACATGTTGAACGTCCCCTTGAGCCACCCCGCCCCGTCCCCCCCCTCCGCCCCAAAGACCACTCCTACAGGGCATGAGCACTTTTTGGAAGGAGGGGGGGAGGCGGACCCGCTAATCCTACTATGTAATTACTGCTCCCCACTGAGGCTCAACCAATTCTCTGAGAATCAGATTAGATGACCTAAATCGTTCTCGTTCCTCCTTACCTCATCAAACATTTCCTTATCTAACAGAGGAAGAGCTAAACATCACACAGACACCGCAGCACTCATCCTGCCCTCCCCCCCTCACCGCACGGGCTGTTTATTTATCACCACTCCCCTGTGATCCACAAACAAGCTGGCAGGGGAGAGCTGAGGCATGCTGGGAGGACAGTCTCGGGGATCAGGGGCCAGGCCATCGAGTCTGAGCTGTGCCTGGAGATAACAGGCGGCACCGTTTCCACAACCGCCCCAAAATCACGTGCTTGTACTGCAGTAGAAGAACCCCTCATGCGGCCGACTGATTATTAATGTGTTAATTATACATTAAAGCCGCAAAATAACGCCTTTACAAAACGCGGAGGGCCCTGTGCCTGAGGAGATGCACGGGAGGGAGCGGTTAGGGCTTCTTGGCGGATACAGAGACAGGGCAGAGTAAAGAGGGAGAACAAATGAGGTCTGTGATCCCGAACCCCCCTCACCATCCTCCCCCTTCCCCAATCAGCCCGAGCCGGGGCTCTCAGCCTGACAGCCAAGCCTTTGTTGCAGTCTGAATGGAGGTTAAATATCCCTTGAAATCAGAGCTCTTTGGCTTTCTGGATGCATAGTCAGAGTCCCTGAACCTTTCACATGCAAATGTGAGTGCTTTTTATTTCCTTTGTAGCCCTAGTTGGGCAGTGGTGTCATGCTGAAGGGCGATGAATAAAGCTGGTGAATTTGAAGCTTTTCTCGGCTTATTTGCGGCCCCCTCTCCCTTTCCTCCCTCTTTTTATCGCCATCTCTTCCAGCCAGGCCGCAACCCTCCCCTCTCCTGCAGGGGTTTAAATAAGCACAGATGGTCTCTCCTGACCTGCTATTCATCATTGTGTCAAAAGCTCTGTCAGAGTAATGCTCCCTCAACAACGGCCCTGAAGGATTTTGTTTGTTTCCATTGATGAGCCCTGTTAATTTCAAAGCCGTCTCATTAGGGCTTAAACCACCAATTAATTTCTTTTGTTCTTGTCAAATGGCTAATTCTAAACATGAACCGAACCGACAAAAAAGGGCTGCTCGGAGCCAGACAACACCGCTGCCGCCGCCGCTGCCGGCAATGAGGCGTGAAGCAGGTAGAGAGAGGGAGCAAATCGAAAAACGTGAGAGCGGGAGGTGGGGGTGGAGGGGGGTGAATCACACCAAAAACCCTTGTTAATTTATAGCCACCCCAATCCTAGGCAACTCATTAGCTGCGTGCAGATTTTTCTCAGGCAAAGGATCAAGTGGCCCTTTGGGGAAAAGGTTGCAATCACCTGTTGGTGGTGGCAGCTAGCAATAGTGAATATTAAAACAGAGAAAGACAAAAAGAGACATGTGCAAATCAAAATATAAACAGAAACACAAAGAGAGAGAGAGAAAAAAAACAACAACAAAAAAAAAAAAACAGTAGCCAGTGTAGCTTTTTTCCATTTCAAGTGTGCTCACGAAAAAAGGAAAAAAGGAAAAAAACATTTTGTGCCTCCACTCCATTATGGCAGTGCAAGCTGTCATTACGCCCGGGATTGTATGGGTGCCTCATAATATCCAGAGATTGGTAGTTTGTTAGACAGGACTATACAATTTGCTGCAGCCTTGAAGGATCCTTGAGCCTCTCTTGACGACTTACCGCGGGGAATTGTCGAAGCGTTGGCTTTTGTCTGCTGGAGACACAGGGGCAATTATCCAGCCTCCTGTAACGTTTCCCCAGCTTTAATCTCCCGACTCAGAGCAGAAAAGCAGAATGTCTAAGGTTTCAGAGTGCCTCTGGGTTCTATTAGCACACAACCACGTTTTTTCCCTCCCTTTCACTTTCTTTCTGCTTTTTTTTTTTTTTTTTGCTTTTTGCTTTTTGTTCAGAGGAAGGTGAGTGAAGAGAAGGCCAGAGTCTGACAGGCAGCCTTCCCTTGGGCTTTGAGAAGAAAACATGATTATGTCATAATATATTTTCGAAAAGAGATCCATTTAAAAGATTGCTCCTCTGCCTTTTCAATCTAGCATGGCTCTGCTTTTGTCTGGTTCAGCAGGAGAGGCAGGGGATGACAGATGCGCCAATGAATCAAACAGGGCACCTGGAGAGGTTTTACCACAGCCACAAATACATCACCGCAGCGGTAGATGCGTTTTCCACCCAGCGTGAACTGCAGTCCTGTGGATGTCAGTTAAAGTGACCCTAAAATGGAAAGGGAAATCAACAGTGGTAAGAATTATTCACTTATTCACAAAAATTAAAAATTAATGAATAAATGTGTGACATTCCATTAGCATTCCATTAGGAATTAGAAAGTCTGAGTGTCAGTCTCATCTTTACTCTGATTTGATGGGCAAATTTTATGGCTGATTAACAGTATCTCGGTATTGTTCCGTTGAACAATATATCAACTAGCGTTGAGGCATTTGGCCTTGCCAGACTCTCATCAGTGACTAACTGAAAAGATCCACTTAAGAGAAGTGTCCTCACACTTTTGAAAAAACACTTTTGAAGAAGAAAAAAAATATATTGATTTCTTTTGAAATGGACCTTCTACATTATCAAAGAAACGTTAAAAAAAGAATAATAAATTACCACCATTGTATTACATTTAACTATATTTCATTTTTGCCCACATCTCAATAAATACCTATATGCCTGTTGGCCTTAACTACTAAAAGAATCCATAAAATTACCTCTTAAATAATGTGCGTGAACATTTGTCTCCATAAAATAAATGCCAGTTATTTCCCCCCTGAGCAACTATTCTGTATCTAATAGTAATCACTTACATTACATACTCTTTTAGATATCAACATATTTAATTCCACTATACCTCATGTTTTTTTTAAGAAACCAAGTGGGCTTGCATGGGATAAAGTATTAAACCTTGTACCAGTACAAACTATCAAATCCATGTCTAAGCCAATTAAAAGATGCAGCATCGTGGTTGATGGGGATGAGTCAAAATTAGGTTGTGCAAGTGACCTGACATGGCTAATGCTAGGAACCCATCAACTGCCCATACATGGAAAGATAGTTCATTCATTAAACCACGAAACACTAAAAATGGCAATAGAAATACACATTAATCATAAACTCCAACTTGGATTTGAGCATTTAAGTCCATCGAGTAATTTTACTGACCCATAAGCAAAGCGTGTCCATTACCAGGGGCTGTAATTGCAATCCTGGCAGGAGGACACACACAAAAAAAGAAGTTGTATTAAGTTGTTGACACCGCAGTTTAATTGCCAAGCCACTGAAAGGGAATATCTAAATGCAGTATGGCTCAATTAGAAGAATAAATGCATTAGTTACTGGGAAACAGCCTCGGGACACAGATACCATTAGCAAAGAAAAGTTGGCATTTAAATAAATACTGCAGCATTCAAAATAAATATTCCAGTAATATGACCTAAAATAAATTCCAGCCTCTCTTAACAAGATTTTTGTATAACTTTTATAATTTTGTATGAGCTTACCGATGAAAACCCCAAAACCACCACTACAAAATAAATAAATAAATAAAAATTGCAAATTGCTTTAATATAAAGAATTACATGCTACCCAGAAACTGGCAGTTACATGCATATAATCAGGAGGTAACGTAAAATTGCATAATTACCAGTATACGTTGATGCTTAAATGGAAATTCTACCAGTTGAGCTACAGGAACTCTTTATAAGAACGATCTACCAATGTTGACACCCTAAATTATTGGTGATTTAAATGAGATTCACTTCTACCATTGACTGCCACTGACTAGAGGTAAACAATGCTTAAACGTAACTTAAAAGGTGGTTTTGTACAGAACCCTGAAAAATGGATATTGTGGTCACAATTCTCCCATAATTTTCCCATTTTTGGCCACATTGTACTGACTTGTGGACATAATTTACCATTGTTTTTTCTGCATTTGTGAAGCACAGGGCTAGGTAGTTTTGAAGAAATGTGTCAAACAAAACCTGGACTGAAGCACACATGGATCGGACCCATAATTTTGCAGTGGTGTTAGAGGTCTTCTCTCACACTTTCCTACTGACTCTAATTGTGCTGGACAAGCATCATTTTGATGCAAATGAGAAAAAAGAAGGTAAATGGTGTCTTAGGTTTATGGTGTTCACATGCAAAAACAAAGTCCAGCTCATACTTACATGATAAAATATGATATATATCATATTACATGATATATATCAAAAATACATGATAAATAAATATAAAAGACTCTTTGCCATTAAGCTTGAATTCCTTTCACTTATATAATATACATATATATATTGTGCATTTGCCCTTGAATCTGTATGTGTTGTGTGATTGGATGGACCATTGACTATGGCTACCTTGGGAAAGGCAAATTGCACTTTTGCCACTGCATATTTGCATAACTCAGCATAAACTCCATAATTCATACAGAATAATCAAACCTGACCAGACCTTCTCATGTAACAATGTTCAGATGCAAAAGGAAGAAGTTATAAAACATACTATGTACTTGTTATCAAGTCTGAAGAATATTTGCCTGCATATACAAGATGAACAGAGAATGGTGACCAAAATTTGCCTGTTAAATCCAAGTGGTTTAGGGACTGCCACCCTGAGCTTTAGTACTTCATGGCAATAACAATGTCACCTGATGTTAAACCAGGAAGAAGGTAAAATGGAGAAAAAAAAACACTAGCACATCTATAATTATTTGAAATTAGCCAGTGTGCAGCTTGGATTGACCTCTAGAATCCCATTAGAGATAATTATGACCTGAATTGAACATTCTGTTCAGCTAAGTATTTCCATATTGTTGGTAGTTCAGAGCCCATGAACTGTGTGCTAAAAATGGAATGAGCTTAAATAAACAATCTGGGATCTGTTTTTCAATTTGAAAGCAATGTAATGTTGAAACTACTTAAGGCTGCTAGCAGGGCCATTTTAAAATGTCTGACAACAATTTACCAAAAAATCCACTAATGAATAAATAAGGCAGAAAATGATCATATTATAGTCAAACCAAAATGTATTCAGACACCTTGAATAATACAGTTCATTCACTATAGTTTAAAAAAATGGTAATAAAATATGACGATCTCAGAGTTAAACTGTGTCCGAAAAAATGTATCTTAATTATGTCAGATAACACTTAAGCAGAACATGGTCGGGTCAAAGTGTCTGAATAATTTGTCACAGTTTACTTTATTTTGCTATCTTCACTTACATAAATGAACTATAGTGTCCTGCACCCACTAGTAAAAATATATCAATGTCTGAATAATTTTTGGTTTGACTGTGTGTGTATGCATATTATATATATATATATATATATATAAAATTTTAGAGTATCTTCAAAATATGTAAAGACCAAGAAACTGCATAGTCTTGCTATGATTGATTTACATCTAGATGTAAATACTGTATAAGCAATTATTTCACAAATCAAATCAGTCTGCATGTACACCAGGAAGCAAGGGTTTTAAAATAAAAACAGAGCATTTGTTTCACAAAATAATCTGTTTCTCGCTTCAATAATTAAGCATGTTCTTTTTTTAACCCCCAGCTGGGCCTAAAACCTCAACATTTGTGTGAGAACGTAATTACCGTGTAGGCTTAATATGCGCCATAAAAGCACTCTTGTGCGTGTCTTAATCTCGACATCAAAGTGAGTGAGTGCCGGTACCTTCTCACAGAAAACGTATCACACAAATCTCATTACAGACAACATCTAATTACTGCCTGGAATTCAATGCTTACTTGGAAGGAATACAAAGCCTGAGTCTGACAGCCCAGCCTTAAAATACCTCATCTTTTACAGCCACACTGTGTGATTCTGATCAAGACATATTAGCCCCATGTCAAGAGGACGGAAAGGACCATCATATGACTACAATCACAGGCCAGCAGTTAAGGAGATAAACACTCAGGAATGCAGGCTATTCACAAGAACTTCAAGGTGTCTGTGAAATGCCGCTTTGTAAAGTCAAGTTATCTGTATTTATATAGAGCTTTAAACAACACAGACTGTTTCAAAACAGCTTCATGGCAATAAAAGAATCACTGATGCAAACTTCCTCGAATAAGACAGTCAAATTCTGCTGTAAATCTTTTCTAAAAAGACAAAAGCGTCACTCCGTTCAAGTCAGTTTAGAGTTCAATAACTGTATAAAGTTCTTCAATTATGAAATCAGTTCAATTTAGCTATAAGTAGATATTCAAATTGTTATTTGAGTCAGTTCAATGTTGATTCAATTCAGTTCAATAACAGTTGATGTTGCACAATTCGTCAATTAGGAAACAAATTCGATTCAGCAATAAAGCAGCTCTACAGAAGCCAATAGTGTCATCATCCAGCTCAATTCAGTTCAAGTTTTGTTCTCATCCGATTGTGTAAGTGACCACACAATCCAAATGAGGAAAAGTTGGCCGATAACTTCACTGTAGATTCTTGGCTATGACATTTAGCTCATCCTTCCAGCCTTCCAAAAAAGGAAGCAACAGTGCCATGCTTTCGGACATCAACATTCTGAACACAGGAGGAATAATCCAATTGAATCCACACTAATCCAAATGAACACAGCGTGCGTAGCTGTGGTTATCCCGGGTAGGGAGAAAGGGGAAGGGAGATGCCTGCACCGCAGCTTATCAACTGTCAGTGGTTTGCTGCTGTAACAGGCGGTGTTATCAGGGTCAGCCCTGCTCGGGGATTGGAGGGCCCTACTGTGTCAAGTAAACACAGAAACCTGTCCTCATGCTTATCTGTCCTGGGAGAGAGAGACAGCCAGAGAGGAGAGGGATAGAGGGGAAAAAAGAGCGAGGAGGTGGCAGAGGGGAGAGAAAAGGAGGAGGGGAGATTGAAAAGCAGAGAAAAGGGATCTGTCTCCATGGCAACCACAGTCGTCCACCCCCCACCCGTTTTCCCACTCCTCTGCAGAGAACTCTGGTGGTCTTTGTGTAACGCGATTCCACTAGAATGCACTGTGTGGATTAGTGCAGAGCAGTGCCCGCAGGGCTCAGACAGGGCCACAGTAAAGACATTATTACCCAGATCAAACGCTGTAATCACAGCACCGAGGGGGCTTTCGCATCCACGCCAGATAAAGCCAAAGCCTGGCAATGCTCAGGTGATTAGGCCATTATTACAGTCTTTCAGCCCCGTGCCAGGACCTTGCCAGTCGAAACATCGTCCATCTCCACCGGCTACAAGGGAAGGTAACCTCACACCAGCAGAAGCACATTGCCGTTCATCCATATCCATAAAAGCTGCAACTGTAAGCTGAGAAATATGCTATGAGGAGCACCATAACCACAAAATGGACAGTTTGGAAAATCCAGTTTGGCATTGGCAATCATGTTACCAGTAAAGGTATAGGCTATATAAAGAAAAAAAAAAAGTGTCCTTTATTGCATGATCAAAACATGATTATTCCAGAACAAGATGCCTGTCATTTAGAAACCGAAGCTCTGTTCCAAAACCTAGCGAGGTGCCTTGCTGCCTACATAGGTAGCATCCTAAGCAGAATGGAACTTCATAAGTGACTGATTTGGAACACTCTACATACACTACTGTTCAATAGTTCAGGATCAGTCAGATTTGTTTGAAATATATAAATATACTATATCAATTTACTAAATACATGTATCAATATAGACTGTTTTAACGGCAACAACATAAACGTTTTGTGGCCCAAACTTAACTTTCGGTAGACTTCCACAAAGGATCAATAACAGAGTCCCTTCTAGAGTAGATTATTTGTGATAACAAGCAAAATAAATAAGTTACATTAGCTAGCCAGTATTATTTTGGGTTACCTGGCCAAACTTAAATATGAAAACGTTACTACCAGACCCGTTAAATAAACACAGACCGTAAGTTAACTTCGGGCCAGGCGTGTAACTGTGGCAACGCGTGTGCGCCTGATGAAACCATCTATATAGTATATTTTTAGGCAACAAAAATTCATAAATTTATCAAAAGTGACAGTAAAGACTTTACATTATTTTTTACAAAAAAAAAATTAACAAATGCTGTTCTTTCAAACTTTTATTCGTCATGGTTTCCACAATAATATTAAGAAACACAACTGTTTTCAACATTGATAATAATAAGAAATGTAGCACAAAACAATTTCTGAAGAATCATGTGATACTGAGTAATGGCTGCTGAAAATTCAGCTTTGCATCACAGTAATAAATTACTAAAAATAAATGCACCTTGGGTTAGCATGAGAGACTTCTTTAAAAAACAGGAAAAAAAAAAATCTTACTGACCATTTTTTTTTTTTTTTTTTTGAACAGTAATGTAGGCATTAACTGCACAAATATAATAAATATATATATATACTATAAGATGCAAATTTTAGATAAAATAGTCTTTTTAATTATTTTAAATATTTTCACAATTATCCATATTAGGATATGTTGTTTTTGAAACTGTAATTTCTGGAACGCCCCTTAACTACAGAGGCAGCTCACCAAGTTTTGAAACAGAGCTCGAGTCTAATCAGGGCAAAAGTATTGAAAACGGATGTTCTTTCCCATGTACCAATCAGATGAAAGCTGCTCCTACAAAGATCAAGCCTCTCTTGAAAGCAAGATCACAGCTCTCTGAAGGCTTACCTGATTTCATTGTCAATAAGAAATACAAGATGTAAATGAAAAGCCGTCTCCATCTCCAGCAGATCTGTCGAAAACATGAAAAGGGACGGAAACGACTGACAGCCCAATCCACTCGTCCAGTGTCAGGCACTCAGAGGGAGCAAAAGCTTTCATCCCTGTACGGCCCCTCAACCTCTTGATTGAGAGGAAGAAAGTTCCAGAAGAGCAGAGGGGTTGCTATATAGATGCACTCAGGAAATGCACACTTGTGTCTATATGGGGGGGCATTACAGAGAGGGAACCAAGCAGAGGAAAGCAGAGACAGAGAGCGTTTCAGAGCCAAAACCATCCGTCTCTGCTTTTATAGTCTTACAAAAACATCACTAAAGAGGCGAGGGGATGGAGCTCTCAAAGAGAGCCCCTCGCTATACAGAGGAACAGACAGAAAATAAGGGCTGGAGAGGGCATTCATCTCAGCTGACTGCCTAATAAGAGTGCTCCACTACCAACAGAACATTCAGAGAGGCCGAAGAGCAGGGTTTGCGTCATGCTTCCCCTCAAGTGCCTTGAAGTTCAACTCTCCATTGATGCACCATTACAATACCCACTGAACAGGCCAACGGTGAGAGACTAGATTACAACACTAAGACATTCTTAAATATTTCATTTTTTACAAAAAAACAGTTTATTGAATTATCAACAACTGTACATATCTTCAGTGACAACACAGTTTGCTACATACTTTGGTGTGTATTTTGAGACGTGTCCATTTCTTGCAGCTCTTTTCTCTTTATTTTCGGGAGGGGGCATACTAACAGTGTGATGCTATAAACAAGCTGGACAGTAAGTAAATGCCTGTGCGTTAGGCTAGGGTGTTACAGTCCATTTGGGCTTATCGGCAGACATTTTACTCTGTGCTTCCTGTATATGGAACACTATGCACACAAAACACAGTGTATGTCACTTGGGACTCAAGAAAGGGGGAAAAATAACCAATTGATCCAAATTCCAAGTCTTCCACTACAAGAGAAGATGTCATGTCCTGGTCATACAACAGCACAATGAAGTCACAGGTTTGAGAGTAGTCCTCTACTAATCGGTAAATATCAAAATCCAGGACCGATTGCACCACTGAGGAACTCTCTGCTTGTACGAGGCAGCGTTTCTGTTTTCACAGGAAGGCGGAGCAGTCAGCGAGTTTGTTTGAGAACTGAAACGCCCCTCCCCGCGGAGTCCCAACTGCAGTCTCAGGTGCCTTGCATCGGTTTTAAGCCACTCAAAAAAAAAAAAAAAAAAAAAAAATCCACAGGACATTTTACAAAAACGCCTCTGTAATGCGATTTAGCTCAAAATTGTTTTTCAGGAGGGAGGGAAAAAAAGTAAATTAGATTTCCATAAAAGGTCAGCTTGGAAAATGAACTTCTCAAAGGGAGGGGAAAACGGAATAGAATATCCTCATAGAAAAAACGTCTTAATCTAATTTCCAAACCTCGAAGGGGAAACGAAGCATCAAGGAGAGAATGAGAGAGAGGGAGAAAGAGAACCATCACAAGTGTAACAGGACACCAAAATATAAATCTATAAAAGGCATTTTAATACTCCATTATGTACACTTTTCACATACCCTCCACACAGATGAAGTTTCAGAACGAAGCGCTGCTTCACGATGCATTATGGAACGTTCTCACCGCATAGTGAGGAAAAAAAAATAAGACAACAAAAAGATTTGAAGCAAAAAAAAAAAAACAGCGAGAAAGGAAACATTGAGTGTTCTCTAGTGCCATATGAACTGGGCCGCGCGTTTGGGGTCTGTAGGGCTGCACATTCGTATCTTAGTCCAGGCAGCTCAGTCCAGGGTCACCCCAGTATCCACTCGTCCACCTCCGCGGTCAGTCAGTAAAAAGTCAGTGAGTGTGAGACAGACAGTCAGACAGACAGACAAGGGCCGTTCCTGTCTGTTTGACTAGGAGAGTCACTGGAGTGAGAAGTTGTATGTCCCCTTTTCCTCCTCCAGAGGCCTGAGTGCTCCAGTCTGTTACCTCTCAGTCTAGTAGATCACTTCATACACCGTGGCCTTCTTGTCTCCAGAGCCTGTAACAATGTACTTGTCATCGGCTGATATGTCACAGCTCAGGACCGAGGATGATTCCTTTGACTGCGAGAAGAAAAAAAAAAAGCCACAATAAATCTGGTGAAATAAAAAGAATGGAATTTTAACTTCAAATGTGCCACAAAGGGCCTGCATAAAACTCTTCAGACATCCTCTATTACTCAAAGAAAATGCTGACAGCTGTATACATAAGCACTTCTCTCCCCCCACCAAATGATGCATTAGCATCCATGCCGAGCCCCTTCAGTCATAAACACTTGAAGGGTTATCATTATTTACTCTTAAGCTGGTAGATGCAAGCTACACACGCGGACCCACATCCGCACTAAGTGGTCAGAACCCAGCGTTAATGACATACTCCAGCCCATTTCCGCTGATCGAGGCCCGGCCTGTCAGCCAGCGGTCACCGTGCCCTTTCTACTGATTCAGGCAACCCACACATTTCCTGCAGACAGTCTGTATTGATCTCTGTACCTGGAATATGCTGGCGCCGTAGGGAGTCCTCCATGCATTCAACAGATTGTCCTTCCCAGTGCTCACAAACCATTTACCTTGTCAAGGGAAATCAAACATAATTAGAGCTCTGTTCAGAATGCAGGTAAAATGGAGATATGCATAGAAAGCCAAAAAATGGAAAGCCTAGCAGAAAAGGACAGTCAAGGTTCTGTCGTTGTGCTTTATAAAAGTGCCGCCGTATAACTTCAAGATAGTGCAAAAGCTCTAGTGAAGATATGTATAGACTGCCTGCACTCAATCTGTGACACTTGAATAAGTCTCTTACCACAGTAGGCAAACTTGAGAGAGAGAACGCAGCTCTCATGAAGGTGCAGCTGGTACTTGTCAGGCTTGGTGTGGTGGAGCACCTCCACATTGCTGCTTTCCATGCCGACAGCCAGCCACTCGCCCGTAGGACAGTAGCCTAGGGAGAAGATCTGCGTTTGGGGGAATAGACACAAGTTGAGCACCATAGCTTTGCACTTGAAGTCAGCATGAAATGAAAATGTATGTTATAGGTCATATTGCGAACTATTGATCCATGTTCATTTCATTTTCGTACATATGTTCTCATCTTTCTCCAGTGACATATGCAGGACTTCTCAGATCATTTAGTCAGCTTAAACCTGCCCCTGCATGCTCACGTTCATTTGCCTACATTTTTGAGTGCTTTTTTTTTTTTTTAGAACCCCACCCTACATTTTTTCTTTTTCAGTGTTGATATACTCAAATGTAAGTCACAATACAGAGTAGAAATACAGTTGCGTCACTGTTTCCGTTTCATCATGACTTCAAAACTCCATGAAGAAAAGTCATTGTGACGTGGCCTAACCTGAGACGTGAAGTCGTGCTGTTGGAGTTGCCGGCCCTCTCTCAGGTCCCAGGAGCGGACTGTGTTATCAAGGCCACCTGTCCAGAGCTTGGTGCCATCATGAGAGATGTCAATGCAGCTGGCACCATCTGTGTGGCCTTGGAATTGCCTGCAAATCGCAAAAAGTAAAGGGTTTAGAAAATGGCATTGCTTTTAAATCTTAAAAACATATAAGAAAATGTAAAAAATCCTGAAATAGACCCACCTGACGAGGGTCTGGTTGTGGAGGTCCCAGACGGCGATGTTTCCATCGCTGCAGCAGGAGAAGCACACCTTGGCGTCGGGGCTGATGGCCAGCGCGTAGCAGGCCGGAGCGGAGGAGGTCAGCTCGGCTTTGATGCGCGGTGTCTGGGAGGCAAGATCCCAAATGGTCAAAGTGCTAGCCTCCCCTCCGACAATAAGAGTGCGGCCATCAGGCAACAGCTTACAGGACCGAATGTAGTTATCCCTGTTCTGTAGAGGGACAAAAAAATATTCCAAACAATTAGGGCATAACAGTTTGAGCTTCCCACATTACACTCACAAGTACATCAATGTTATGAGATGTTACTTTTTAGAAGCAAACAAAAAGGTACTAAAAGCATGTAGAGCTTTATTAATATAATATAAACAATAAGAGTAGGAGCAATAGTTCTAGTAAGTATGATTTTGGCCCTTACCAGGCAGTCAAGTTGAGACACTGGACTCTTGCTTCCAGGCTGACTGATGTCCCAGATTTTAACACAGCCCTTGCCACCAGTGTAGACGTGGCGAGTAGGGTTGCTGATAGTCACGGCACACACAACCTCCCCATGACTGAGTGTGTTAATCTGACGGGCATGGCGTGGGATCCCTGGACCAATGAGAGCGTCTGGAGGGAAGGGCACGGGCTGCATCTGTCCGTCAGCGCTAACGTGGAAAGAGTAGGCTCTGAGAGAGACAGACAGACAGGGAGAGAGAGAACTCCTTAGTAATCTAGTAGTCAACAGCGCACTGATTGAAGTGGGTTAATTAAATCAATTACAGCAATATGAGTAAGTACTTCCAAATGAGGTATTAAGAGGTGGAAAAGGTTGTGCTCTTAAGCACTCTCACGGAACCGTTACATAAATAGTGTTGGGAAAGAAAACGTTCGAGTGCAGCTACGAGTTATTTTCGATCATTTAATCTTTGACGGACACTTACGGTTTTCCTCCAGAGATTGAGGTGAGGCTGGCAGGGAGGCCAGGAGCTCTCATATGAGGATGCTCGAAACCCGCCTAAAGAGACAAAACAGAACATGCTGCATTACAACAAGGATCTGTATTAAAACACACATTACAAACACCACAAGCAAAGCCTTATACGGTACAGACCTGTGCATAGATTCACTTTATTTTACTCACTCGTGAAGTTTTAAAACCTTTAAGGCCTGAATTTATCAAAAAACTGGTACATATTACTTGCTTATTACAAAAACTGTGTGTGAAAAATGTCCAAAATTTGTAAATAAATCATTATTTTTCAATGAATGTCTGAATGATATGCTGAACTGAACTGATATAGTGTTACTTCTGGCTTCAGAAGTCGAATGTACCATTATTTATTTATTTTTTGCATTTTTTTTTTTAAAGCTTGAAAGCCCATACGTTGTTTATGCACAGAAAAAAAACATTCTTCAAAATTTATCAATGGCCTTTTACAGGTTTGGAACAATAAGGGTGAGAAAATGATGACCGTTTAGATTTTTGTGGAGTGTGATATTCCTTTAACTTGACTAGATCAATGTAAACTGCAAAAACAACCATGCAACCACAGAGGAATGATTTGTGCCCTGCACCTTCATTTAACCGAAAGGATGAAGCAATCAGACGGCAGGCAGTCAGGTAGCCTGAGAGCCCAGTCAATGTAACGCTCATTTCACACCCAGTCACACACACTACATCACCTCATGCACTCCCTCCACTTTCAGGTTGGGGGCTTTGGGTGACAGAGAGAGAGAGAGAGAGAGATTGAAATCGAGCAAGAAAATAAAAAGAAATGAGAGGAAGAAATTGGAAGAGAAAGGTAAGGTGGGGAACGGGCCAACTTTGGAGTAGGGTTGGGAATCCTCAGAATTTGATTTGATTTTGTTTCAGGGAGTCACAATCCGATTGCAAAATAATTCTCAATACATCTCAATTTTTCAGCAGCAGCACAAATCTTTGGGGAGTTAAGGTGGCCTATTGCCAAATTCTGTGTAAATATCATGTATAAAACATAGGCCTGCTCTGACACACCAATAAAACAGAATAAGCAGATAGTACACTAACTCTTGTTCAGCTTTCATTTGTATACATTAGAGAAACCTTAAATTTTATTTAATTTTATAGTTTTTCTCCTGCACCTCTACTTTAAAGGCGTTTGTTCACATACATACCATGGGCGAGCGTCCGTAGGCAGCAGCAGCGGCCGCACTCATCTGAGGAGAGATGTGAAGGCCGGCATAGACTCCAGGGCTGGTCAGAGAACCATTCATCTCATGGTGGCTCATCATGGCAAAGGGAGTTGGGTAAGAGAGGGGGGTGCGCAGAGCAGGGGCGGCTGCAAACACATAGACACACAGCCAATCATAAATCACCATCAGTCAACCGCGGGGAAAGGAGCTGAACTCGGGAACAGGGAGATAAATCTCAATCAAAGACCTGCCTACACTGAGCTGCTTCAAAGACTAGTTTTCCAAAAGCTGCTTTAAGCTCTGTTAAAAAGGCGAGCTTAAAAATTTGCTGAAGCTTTGGATTATTTCCATATGCAAACTCCTCTCTTTTGGTTACAATATTGGCTGCGTTTGTGCTGTACGACGCAGAAGGCGACAGTACACCTCTGCAGACGTTGATTATGAACTCACTTAGAACTTCCATCGGAGGCTTGCCCAGGATGGGCCGCAGCCCAGGGGTGGTGCTGGTACCCGGGGTGGGGGCATCGTTACGAGGCGTGGGGGTGTTGGACTTGAGACCGGGAGTTGAGGATTTGTCATTCTGCAGATGTGAGAGAAGAGAGGGAGGAGAAGGGAGAAAGAGAGTTAGAGAAAACAGAGTTAAAATCCCCCCAAACGAGGCAGCATCCAGGCAGAAGATTTAAGTGCCGCCAGAACCTAATCCAATCCAATTCTGACAAACTCACTACTCCTACGAAACTATAAACCCTGCTATTTATCCCCAAACCCATTACTGCTACAATGGAGATGAGGCTCGTTTTATCCTTCCCTCGCTTCTCCCTCTAATCTTTTTTTTTGATGCAGAGGCCCAGAATGGTTAAACGCATTGAGTTATTAGCAGGGAAGACACGACTGATCCAGCTATGGGAATGCATTATCCCTGACATTTACAGATGTATTTAAAGCTGAGGCTGGGAAACAGACATTCACTCCTGAGCCATTAGAGAGAACGGAAGATCACAGGGTGTTCAGGCTTCCCTAGCTGCCCCCTCCCATCAAACATATCTTATAATTCTGCTTCAGTGGCACAGACCCATATTCTATCAAATCTTATATGCTTTGCCACTGATTATTACAGTATAAAAATCTGGATAAATAGAGCTGATACACATAAATGCAGCATTCTGTATTAAATGTAGCCAGCTTGTGTATGTGTGTGTGTGTGTGAGAGAGAGAGAGATCCGTACATGGCCATGCTCCTTGTTTTTAGAGGAGGGGGTGCTGCCGGAAGAGGCCACAGAGGCGGGGCTGTTGGGCGTATCCTTCTTTGCTGGGCGGGGCTTATCTATGCCATTCTCAGGAGGGGAGTGGGCAGGGCTGCCTCTGGGTGTGGCAGGGTCCTACAGCACAAATATTTAACAGGAAGGAGTTAAAAATAAGACCATATACGCAAGGAATAACTGACATTCAGTTGAATTAATGAAAATAAAAGCACAAATTCAATTTTAAATTTTGCATTCAATTTCTAATAACTTGTCAACATAAAGTAGGTTTCTCACCTCGTTGGAAACATCAACCACCAGATCATCACTTTTGTCTCCGTCACTGTCCTGAGAACACAATGTGTCAACTAGTTAGCATCCCTAGCATTTTGTTACAAAAGAATCTTTTATTACAGGTTCACGTCACATCACTCACATATCGGCTCATGCTGTCCTTGTCCTCCACTTTGCGTTTCTTGGAGTCCAAGCTGTAATCTGAGGAGCCGCGGTGTTTCTCGCTGGTTGTGCGCAGACTGTCTGATGGAGAGATGGAGTTGTTCTGAAGAGGAGAAAGAGGGGAAATATGAAAATGCACCATCGGACTGCAGACTTTAACTCAACTCATTTATCTGTACATGCAGATCTGCAGGTGGTTTTCGCTGTTTTGTTCCACAATACTGCCAAATTGCTTTGAAAATAGTCCGTAGCACCCATCAACCCCTTTCAGCACACAATCGTTTTTATCCAAACCTGATTCCAGTTTATTCTGGTTTGATGTAATGTGACAAATAAATTATTTGAGCTCAGAGTCAAAAACTATTACTATTACAATGACAGGTACTTCACAGCTGTCGGATCTGAAAGAGATCCAAGCTGGGAAATCAACAGCAAGAAGAAAAAAAAAAAAAAAAAAAAAAAGGACAGAGCTCTTATCACTCCAAAACCGCACACTTAAAAAGCCAAAAGCGATTTATCTATTCCAGCTATCCGACTCGAAAACCCAAAACAGGCCTAACATAATATAGTGAGACTCGCCAAGCCGTATCTAACAACCCACAGTAGACTAAACACAGAAAAATGTGCTGGCTGCACTACAGAGTAGACACAGTTAACCAGAGCAAAGAGGGGCTTGTTTTCACTGCCCCACCGCCCTCCCTTCCTTCCTTCCCCCCATCTCACTCCCTCCATCTTCTAAAAGAGACAACAAACAGCTTCGGGAAGACATGAGCAGCACGTTAGTGTCGAACATCGGCCCATTATCTGTGAGAAGTCCAACTCGGACTGTGTGTGTGGGAGCATGTAATAGCCATTGATCCCTGTAACGTGTTTAGACATCACCCAGTACCCTTCCCTCAGAACACTGTGGGCTTGCGGTCCCAGCAGACAATGACTACAGGGCGGAAAAATGGAAAAAGGGACTTGCATCTTAGGAAATGGTGGATGACTCTGCCTGTGGCCACTGTCCATACTCACAATAATGCGCTGTAAAAATTCTTCATGAATTCATATGATTTAGCAAGCATGCTCCATATGCAACAGGACTTTGAGTGCACTCTGGGCACTTTCTCAAAACAATCCCTCTCCTAGAGCTTTACTCATCCCGTCCCAAGAGCCTTCACTCAGTGTGAGGCAACAAGATTCACAGGGGAAAATGTGGCCAGATCACAGGAAGCCTAAAAGGATTCAGCTGAGAAGATGAAGTAGCAGACTGGGCCGAACGCCCAATAGTCTCTGTTTCTCTCGCTCTCTTTGCATGATGTCTGACCTTCTAAAGAGATGCTTAGCGTGACTCATTAAGGAGAGTCACCAGCGTGCTATCAGATGACCTTAGACAACGGCAGCAGCGAACACACAACAGCGCCTGGACTGCTAACCGCCAGAGGAGCTCCCCTTCCTTCAGACATGACTGCACCCATTCAGGCCTCGCCGGGCCAGCAGAAACCCAATCTCACGGCCACAATCAGCCATCAGAGAGATTTAAGCCCCGTCGAATAAATGCCTTTTACAAGGGCACAGAGATGAGAGGGAGGAAAACAATTCCCGCGCCTGTGCTCATACATATTTATCACGCTAGCAAAAGAGAGCGGAGAGGGGCGGTAAACAAGTGGAGATAGCGGAGGGGTGGGTAGGAGGGGAGAGGGATAAAATAAATCCCACAAAGGAGGGAGGGAGTAGTCGTCGTCTTTAATTGTGATGAAATTATAGAGCCGCGCTAATCTGCGCGCTGTAATACGAGTCATTTCCCATCTGCGGAGAGATGTGAGTGCTTATTTCATAAAAAGCTTGTTTCTCTATTAGTCATTTTAATGAACGCAGATTACCATTTCGTGCACGAGTTGCGTGTGCTTCAGGATGAAGGATCTTACTTGACATTTACATTAATGGAAATTTTCTTAGGCATGAAATGGGCCAAGAGGTGCTTTTCACCCAGTAAAACTAAGACATATTGGCTCCGTTTCAAAACCTAGTGAGCCGCCTACTGAGGAAACATTAAGGTATCATTTAAGGTGTGCTCCAGACATGAAGGCTATACAAAACACTATGCAACTTACTGCTGCTTTCTAAGAGAATTTGTAAATAAAACCATAATGGCGGACAAAGTGTGAAAAATGTATTATATAGCCCTAGTTTCACAGACACGGCTTAAGCTAGTCCCAGACTAAAATGCATGTTTGAGCCATTTTAACTGAAAGCAACTTGCACTGACATATCTTAAAATATGCCATCGTTTTGTCTCAAGATGCACACCAGTAATGTTTTTTTTTTTCTATGGCACGTTTATAAAAGCTACTTAAATGTCCTAATTGAACTAAGGCCTAATCTTGGCTTAATCTAAACTCTGTCTACGAAACCGGGCCATAATGTTTAAAGTTATAAAGTATTATATATCTTATTCAATACAGAAAAGCATGGATACAATCAGCTAAGAATAATATAAAAAATTACAAATAGATTATTTTATCCAATATTAAGCAACATGCTAACTCCAAACTCTACAGAAATCAGCAAAGTCTTGAATCTCCTGTGCAGAGTTGCTGCCTATCTAGACAGCTCACTAGGTTTCGGAAGAAAGCTACCAAGACAGAGAAAGAGAAGAGGACAACTGAGGCAACAGGAAACCTGATACTCACTGTGCTCTCTGTAGTCAGCAGACCCCGGTTGGCGTTGAAAGACAGGCAGAACGGCAAGACAAAACAGAGATAAACAAAAGTCAGTTACCCTGACCGACTGACAATCAGAGTTAAGAAAGGATTTCATCAGCAGGCAGAATATGTCTGTTATGTACACAATACAGCTAGCAAACCATTAGCATGTGTCCTTTATTAACCTTGGCCAATCATTCAAGCCACAGAGAGTGTCGTGTATGTTCAATCGCTTTATACACTCTCGGTTCTTCTATGAAAATTGGCTGCATCCTTAAATGGCAAGCCATGAGAGTAGCGTACTCTTATAAAGCAAACCTAAGAAGGTCAATAATGTCAGCAGCCTATAAGAGCTGCAATAATAATGTAGGGAAGGGTGTTACGAAACAAGCGTTTGATTCACACAAGAGTTCTGTATGGCTGAGCGACTAATGTTCCACTCTCTTGGCTTTAAATGAGAGCAGTGTGCGAGTCTGCTCCTTACCTCGGTGCTCCAGGTCATGGTGGTTTTTTTCATCCTTCACTGGCAAGTGTGGCTGACTTC
This sequence comes from Megalobrama amblycephala, assembly GCF_018812025.1. Lineage (NCBI taxonomy): Eukaryota > Metazoa > Chordata > Actinopteri > Cypriniformes > Xenocyprididae > Megalobrama > Megalobrama amblycephala. The sequence continues at coordinate 12,666,256 of NC_063062.1, read as the reverse complement.
CCAGGGCTCCCAGAGCCAGCAGGCCCGAGCCAGAGCCGGTGACTGGTGGGATTCCTGGTGGCTGAAGGCCAGAAGGGTGGGGAGGTAAAGCCACAGGGCCGTGGGCAGCATGAGAGAGGTGCTGGGCCTGGAGCTGCTGCTGCTGTGGAGAGACAGACAACGAGTGGGCCAGAGGGAAAAAAGTAGAGAAATTCATGCCACAATCAAAACACACTGCTCCTGGGAGGCCAATTCAGAAGCACAGACAGGGGTCCTGGGATATTTATGTCCTCACATGCTTGCAAGACATATTTGAGGATCCTGCAAACAACCCTGTCTTTATGTTGATTGGATCTTAACCTGAAAATATGAAATATTGCAGTGTCATGCACTCAACTGTAACAAAATCTGTGGAATATCATCACACAAGCACGTAAATTCACTCGTTAAATAATAAAACTCTCACACTCATACACTCTCCAAAAGAGTCGTCAAGCCCTATTTAAGATACAGTTTAAAGACAGCAGGCGTTGGAATGCTGTCAGCTCATTGGCTTAACACCACCTGCTCCTTAGCCCCATCAAAACGCTGGACGGCTATATTTACTTCCCACACATTTGGGTCTGGTTATTGCACAAAGTATGAGTCACTCAAGAAAACCAAACTTTAAACACCACTCCAACAGCAGCTGGGCCACGCTTTTGTGTGTGCGTGCGTGTCGAGCGGCTGCGGCAACGGCGGCCAAGAGCAAGGGGTCCTGTTCTGGCACGCTTTCAAGCCTCCAATACCTCCATCAATATTTGAAAAGCTTGGAGGAAACTGACGAGAGTTAAAAACCACTCAGCATGGGAAGCGGGCAGTTTAAAGCAAGGTTAAATAATACTTAGCAGAGCCACCAATAAAGAAAAAAAAAAACAGCAACAAAAAAAACCCAGCGCCCACAATTTATTAGCATCCACAGGAAGAATGAATTATTCACACGGCTGTTAGAGCACATACCGCCCAACTATGTACAGACCTCACCAGTCAATCAATGACCATTTACGGTCATTCTTCAAGAATCCTGATTTTTTTTTGGCTTGATGTAGAAAGGGTAGATGTTATTGGCTATGTACGGCGATCACGGTGGTACAACCTTTCAGAATTATCAGCAGGTCATTAATGCCATGCCATAAGTAAATATCAATACTAAAGGCTTATTTATAAGTCTGGAATGCTCCAAAAGCTTGCCCTTTTCCAGTGGGTAAATCATTATTAAGATGTCCATCACAGGCCCTTATTCGGGGCGAGTATAATTGCTAACAGCTTTGCGGATTATTTGCACAGCTGGCTGTATATTGAGACTCGGGGCCTTTGAGATTGGCAGGAGAGCGAATGGTATATAGAAGAACTCCGCTTGGGATTTGAACCTGCAACCTTACCCTCCCCAACACAACAGAGCTGCCAAGCCAATTATGAGCTGTGCCTCAGAGTGTGGATCTGTGAGGAGATGTGATAAGGAAGCGTGTGTGTGTGTGTGAGGTGTGTGTGTGTGTACCGTGGCACTAAGCGTGGGTGGTGGGCGCATGTTCTTGAAGAGAGAGTGAAAGGGCAAGAGAAAAGAAGAGAGATAGCGAGAAAAGAGTGGAAGTGAGTGACTGTAAGAGAGAAACAGTGTAGGTGCTAGGGTGTTCGTGTGGATGTGTCAGGAAGTGAAGTGAACCGCTAGTGAAAAGGGTGGGGGGGTGCGTGTGTGTGTGGCTTCAGAGATGACGACTGACCACATGGGAAATTAAAGAAGCCGTTGATTCATGGGGGAGAACCCTCCCTGCTCATTCCAGCTAATGAGCCACTGATGTGTAATATGCATGGACAATAAGAGAACCCTCATTAGAGACCCGGCTATAAAGACAAGAAAATAAAGAAATAAAATGTCTCCAGTAATTTAATATTCCTGCATAAAGACCGTCTCAACTGGTGCTAATCTCTCCCTCTTACAGCAAAACAATGAATCTAGGGCCAGTGTGAACAATTAACAATGGACATATAAAAAGATAAGTGGCTAAATCTGACAAGCGCCTGCTTCTATTCTCAGGTGTGTATGTTAAACAACCCCATCCTGAGTTTAGTGCTGTAACCATGCAACATGCAGGCCTGAAGGGATTCAAAAACATAAAGCCCCATGATTCGCCCTCTTGGTCACAAACACACTTAATTGGGCCCACAGCACAGGCGGGGGGCAGTCTTAATAGAGATCTATCTATACATCCACAGCAGATGACTGCCCACTGCATTGAGCTGGGCAACTATAGCTAAAACAATTATATCTTGATTTTTTTTTAGCCTTTGGACAACATTCAATATATATATATACATCTGTATATTTTAGTTTTGATAAGACCGAATTCTCTTTAATTAGAAGAATCGACATTTTGACCAAGTAGCCAATTAAATTGGCTAAAACGTATAATGCAAGAAGTAAAATACAGTGTTAAAATAGAAATAACCAATGCATGTTTTCCACTGTTTCTGTTCACTGTTCAGCCTATTTATTTTTATTTATATGGACCAATACAACAGAACATGGTAGAAGAGAACAAATCTTTCACTAAAACTTTTTGGAAATTGTTGAATCAGAGTACTAAATCATTTAATTGAATATGACAATTTCAACTGACTCCCGGGAATTAATCAAACCATCTCTAATGCAATATATACTAAAGTGTCCATCAAAGACGCTATTAAAGTCACAAGACCGCAAGGATCAAAAAAGTCTGATGATATGCTCTTTAAAAAACCTAATGAATAAATAAGAAGCAAATTGTGAATATTTATTATAAATCGCCAAGAAGACCTACCACTACAAGTGCAAACCACACTCAAACTACAAACTTAACCACAGCCTATTAACTCCTGATAACCAGACCAGTCCAAACAAAACAGAGAGGAAGTTAAGCATGGGGAGAAAGAACTGAGAAGAACAATATAAAATGTGTACATAAATACTTGCTTTTCTAAAATAAATAAGGCTATTGTAGATAAACACACACTGTCGGTGAGGGCAAAAATGCTGATCTGCTGAAGGAGGCCATCTTAAGACCTCTGATCAAAGTCAAAGCACAGCAGAAAAAAGAGCCGCTGCCCTAGATGCATCCTATTACCAGCCCTGAGGTTCATCAATAAGAGATGCTGGTGGTTTTTGCTCTGGGAGAGTGTGTGTGTATGTGTAGCTCACATCTCACCTCTGCCTTATACTATTTATGAGGACTCTGGCACCTGCATGAGTGCCTACTGTGTGAATTACAAATACCCGCCAACTCAAAGAAAAAAAAAAACTCTCTGACAAGCAAGTATGCTTTCTGATTTTCAACTTTTTGATGAGTCCTGAAAGAATAAGAGTTGGTCTGCTGTAAAATAACATCAAAGCTATCAGACGGTGATCCTTCCTGGATATAAAATGCGACCACATAACTGACCCGTTCAGACCCGATTCCTGGAATTATCTCAGAGTAAGTGTCAATGCTCAGGATCTTATTGAATTCCAATATCAGACAACACAAATCCACCCTCAAACCTTCACCTCACCATTATCAGATTATTCAGCTGTAGAGCATTCTTAAGAAGGTGAATCAAAGCAGGGTCGGATCAGAGCTAGCTTTACTTCTGGATGTACAGGGGTCAGATTTGTTTTTCCCTACGTGTTAATAGGGATCTGGGTCTTTGCCCCTGATCAATAAGTGACGTTTAGAAGGCAAATGTGGACAATTCTAAGAAAGGAACAGATGTAGTAGCTCAGGGATATGTGTGCAAGATCCTATTTGTCTTTAATTCCCAGCGCAATCCAGGTCAGCAGAGAGGAATGAGACTCCCTTGTAAAACCTGATCTAATTAAAGGTATCCAGCCTCTAATGCTCAAAGAGAGCTCTGAACAGCTTCTAGATGCAGACTCAGGGGACAGAGGATGCTAAGCACACTCATGCCACATATAGAGGAGACTAAATAAAGCTTGGTCAACAGTGTCCGGCTGTACATTAGATAAACAACAATGCAGCTATGAACCAATAAAGAAAAGCAATGAAATACAAGTGAGACCTAATCAGAGATTGTGCTGCAAATAACCATTATCCATCACATAAACTTTCCATCATTCTCTTTTTTTAATCAGTTAGTAAAATATTGTAAATGGTTTATGACAGATAGTGCCAACTTTCATCCTAATATACCTATAACCGCATACACTTCCTCACTCAATCAACAAATACATTTTAATCAGCACACAGTATGCATGTACATATCTTTAAAACATCAAAAAGGCATTCATTGTAGGGGCAAACCTGCACATGATTAAAATAAGCTACTAATTTCAAAATTAATCGTTAAATCAGTTAATAGGGTTATTTTGCATCTACAACAGTGCAGGTTTGCCCCGATTTTAGGGTCAAATAAAGTAATTAAAGGGTATACACACGGTGAGAGGCAGATTGGGAAGTCCACGTACCCCGATGATAGCATTCAGTTCAGTCATTGTCACTTGCTTTGCACGTTCAACAGCTTGTGCTACTTGCTGTTGGTGCTGCAAGAGAGAGAGAAAATCTGGTTAAATTCAGAGTCAAAGCAAATTCAAAAACCTAAAAGTTCTTAAATAATAATAATAATAATAATAAACAGTACAATTTAGGACAAAAGATATGGCTTAAGCATTCTATAAAGCTCAAAACACTACATCTAAAACTAAAATCAAGCTCACCTCTTGTGACAGAAAAGGCATAATCTGGGCTAGAATCGCATTGAGCCTTTTGGCAATCTCAGTCTGGAAGAGGAAAAGAAAGAGGGAAAAGTTAAAAAAGGGTTAATTTACTTCTGTTAAAGTGCACCACTAAGCCTTTTTTAGCATTTCCCAACGATTAAGCCAATTACCACGGCAATCAGAACCGCTTGACTCGGCACACTCCAAACTGCGTGATATTGACATGTGAAATATTTAAAACATTATGAGAGCCCAGGGGAGAGAGAGAGCACAGCTGCGATGAGTGTATACTCCAAACCACACGAAGAACGAGCCAGATACACTGGAGCTGTGTTAAGAGTAGCACTGCACTTCAGCTGCCATCAGCCTGCAGGTACAGTCTACTAGCACACAAGACTTTCTTTTTCACTCTGAACTACACATTTTCACCTCTACCATTATCACCACTGATATGTAATTGCACTAAAAAGAAAAGCCTGATTCCGTTCATTTCACATGTCTCCACAACAAAATGACTGCCAACTCCTGTTGTTTAGCAGATGTTAAATAATGCAGACAGTCCCTGAGGACATGTTGGAAGCAGACGAATGTGATAAAAGACTTAAGGGCTGACCACAAAAAAGCTGTTTTATAAATCCCAAATTTATGAATTTCCACCATCTGAAAATTGTACACACATGGTTCTAAGTAGCAGTCATAGCCAAAAGATGTTTAGCATCTTTTCTGCTTCAGTGCTTTTATAATAATAATAAAAACAGAACACGCATTTAAATCACACCAAATTCATTTAAAATCGAACAAGTTATTCAGAAATTAGGCCCAAATGTCTGTAGTAGGGGTGTAACAATACCCTCATGTCACAATTCGATACATATCACGATACTGAACTCACGATCCGATATTATTGCAATACACAAAGACATACGGTAAAAAGATAACAAAAAAAATGTACTGTTGATTAAAACGCTAAACTCGGTATTACATTGGGAGTGGAAATGAATAGGCTTGGACTTGGTGCTGGTAACCCAATGCACAGGGCAATGTTGACACCAGAATAAAAATTCTCATGATTCTAACGCTGAAACACAGATTTATTTTAGATGAATATGAATATTTAAAATAATGTAGTCCACATTTTACTGGTAACATAAGGTATTTGGCATTATCAGGACCCACAAATATTCCGCCATTGCATATTATTATATTCAACATTATATATAGTAGTTTAATGTAGTACTGACATTAAAACTCTGTAAACTTGGATTTTTTCCTCACATCGTAATTTTCATTTTGGGTGAACTATACTCAACACGTATTGTCACTATCCATGATACGATGTTTCATTTTTGTATTGCGATATATTGTGACACGATATATTGTTACACCCCTAGTCTGTAGGAATACTGACATCCTTAACATTTGCATTCCGATGAGCTTTTACAACACAACAGAAACTGTTCACATCACAATAACGAGTCTAATGAACAAAGGTGGATTACGTCCAGAGCTGTCAGGAGCCGAGGCCTATTTTGCCTTCTCCAGACCCCACCTTTTTCATTTTCTCAGCAACCCACCCCCAAGTCCCTCCTTCATCTAGCCCACCGCAGGGACCCGACCTTCATTCTCTCTCCACCCGCCTGACCGTTGCCATGGCAACTGTAGCCGAGCAGGCCCCATCTCCTATCGCGCGCCGATCATTATGCAAATGGTACCTCAGCTTGACCGTAACAGCCTGTAAAATCATATTACGTGCACACAGGCAGGTCATTAAATTGAATTTTCGGCCTGTCGATCGGCTGAGTACCGCACACGAATGGTGGATAAAAAGGCGAGCAATAGCGGAGGATGATGTGGGGTCGTTGTGAGAACACATGACAGTAAAAGGAGGGGTGTGGGGCAAAGCCGGGACTCTCCACCCAAAGGCTAGATGCAGCTACAGTAGGATGTACTCCATCCCTCTTCCTTTCCATCATCATACGCCAGCAGGAACACAGCACGGCCGACATCACAGCCTCTTCCACTGATGAAAGGAGCTCACATCACAGGTCTGGCACTGGCTTTGACTGAGACCAAAGGAGAAGGGGGAGGAAAGCCTCTGAAAAATAACTCGGCTACAGATACATCATCTATAGAATTTATGAGGCTCAGTTCAACCCAGGGCCAGAACGGAGCACAAACACATCACAGGGATTTCGGCTCTATTTTTCATTTCAATGGCAAACATGCAGCACTGCGCCGACCAGGAAATTATTTAGAACATATTGCTGAAAATGGCAAGTGGTTGCAGAAGCCAGACACAATTTTTTTTTTTTTTTTTTAAACAAGATATTCTGTAACACCCAAGAAAGTTTTGCTTCCTCCCAATGTCGAGATAAGCTATAGTGGAAATATGGTTGAATAAACCATGCAACACCATTAAAAAAATACTATAGATGAGACGACCATATAAAATGACATGCTGAGCATAATCTGAGATTATGGATATTAGTCCATGTCAAAAGCATGTTGCTACATCACTAGGCTATATAAAAAAAAAAATCTGTCATTTAGAAATGCACAATATATATTTGACCATACTGCTGTTAGATATTAATTTTTTTAAAGAAAAGGCCAAAACAGGTTAGAATGACAAATACTAATATATATATATATATATATATATATATATATATATATATATATATATATATTTTTTTTTTTTTTTTTTTTTTTTTTTTTTACATATTACATATATGCAATTATTTAACAAAAAAAATTAAAAAATGATATATATTATATATATTGTTTTTTTTGTTAAATATATGCATGTGTGTATTTATATATATATATATATATACACACAGTTCACACACATATGTAAAAACAAACTTTTATTTTGGATGCGATTAATCGCAATTAATCGTTTGACAGCACTAAAAAAAAAAAAAAAAAAAACATATTGTGCATCCCTAAACCAACTTTACACATTCTCAAAAGCTACAGTCAAACTTTGTGTGACAAACAGGGTACAACTTTAGCTTTCAGCCACCCTACTATACCCTGGAAAAAATTACTAGAAGAATGCATCAACAAAATGTTGGTTGAAAAGCCAGCTCAGTGTATAATCCTTATTTGCTGAGATAAACCGCGTCAATAGCAGCCTAACATTTGACAGGATTTGCTGAGAGGCCTGGAGAGCATCGAACACATTCCTTAAGGGCTTAACGCGACGTTGACAGCTGGCCGAGTGAGGTCAAGGGTTGCCTTATCTGACACTCACTCTAAAGCTTCATGCTTTATCTTGCAAAAACAATCCCTCTGTCGGGGGAAAACATGTCCAACGGCGGTGACGTATACAAAAAGTCGGCATACACTGTGCGTAATATATGAATCTATGATGAAAAGCAGTGCTGTGCATTGAGCTGGACAAGCAGAGCTTTTAGCTACAACTGCAGATAAAAATAGGATGTCACTTTAAGCAGATGAAAGCCTGCCTCTTAAGTGGCGAGCTTCACGCTCTGGTACACAATTACAGGTACTCGGACCTGTCTAGCACCATTTCAAGAGCACTCCAGGGCCAGGCTGTCAATGGCGTGCTGAAAGCTATTTGTCTGTTGCCATCAGCGCCAGCGGAATGGAGTGAGACGCTGATGAGCATTGAATATAGAGGAAAACAACTGGCCCTTCCAGGCATGTGTCTCCATCACAAACAATACTTGACCTAGCCGGGTTGATGGGCCCCTGTATTCTGCCAGGGTGAGAGGGTGGTAATGCTCTCTGACAGCCTCATGCTCTGTAGTAAAGGTATAACAAGGTCTATATATGTGTGCGCCGGAGGTGAGCGCAAAAGCTTAACAGGGTTGTTAACTTGCAGCACTTTTGAGAACTGGCATTAAAATTTACCTGCATTGATCGGCGTTAGTAGAGCTGGGCTGTAGGTCTGCACGGGTGGCTAGCTTATGTTGTCAATTGTTTTTTTGGTCGTCTCTCACATACTCAGCCTCTGCAAATAGCCCTGCTCTATTATGCATGTGTTTGGAGTGTCATTGTACAGGTTCACCTGGTTTCATGACCTAACCACCATAAACAGTATGACAGAGCAGGCCTGTGTTTCCCAATCCTCCCACCTCTTTATCAGAGGCTTTGTGTACTCATCTCACTGAGCCAGTCAGTTTGCTTTGGCTCACATAGAGAAGGACAATCCAGCAGTTAGCAAACACTTCCTAGGGCACCCCTTATAAATCATTTATCAGCGTCCCCGTGTCAAGCCGGGCCTGACTGGCTCAATCTGGGTTTGACAGCGAGGAGAGGGGAGGAGATTCCCTCAGAGTCTTACAACAGGTGAGAAAAACTAACAAAATAAGCCACGCTGTGAGTGCACCTCAGTCATCACAGCGGCTCATTGACATGGAGCAGCTGCATTTCCTCCCTCGCTATGGCTGTCTGCAGGTATCAGACGCTAGCGTGCATCCTGAAATTCGCATTACGCCGCGACTGTTTAAAATACAAAGTGCCTAGAGACCACCGAATGGATGAGGAAACAGATTGCCTAGCAGTCAGAATTAAATCCTCGGTGCTGAGAATAATGTGGTGCGGATCCGGCAATCTACGCAACCTCGTTGGTAAACCATTCCCCACCTGGCATCCACTCCTGGGTTCAGTTTAGCCCAGATCAACAGACCTGGATAAAAGGGTGGGATCTGTGTGTTTGCTTATGAACACTATTACCTCCCTCCTCTTTAGCAGGTTAAAATCTGCGTTGGATGAATAATTCAATAGTGCATCCACAGGCTCTGTGGCGGTTCCTGATAAAAGTCAAGGCGCTAAAATGGATCAGTCGATTAACCCATTTACACCAGCCAGCCCTCCCAGCCTCTATCCTTTTACTCCTTTTCTCTCACTCTTCTGTCCCTCAGCTGCCAGTTGGGAGATAAGTGGTTAACAGGAGGCATCGCAGGGGCAAGGGGCCTGACAGACAGAGGAGTGCAGAGACTCACACTGTGGACACTGATGGATCGCCATCCACCAGCTCCTCCCTGATGCCATTAACCTTCATAAGGTGGAGAAGGGGAGCAGGCTGAGAAAGCTGGGTTGTCTCTTAGGTGGCCTAACTACATCTGGTGCACAGCACAATCTCATTATTATCTAGGGGACAAGACATGTACAATGCGTCACAATAATGTCAGGACTAGGGCTGCACGAAATATCGTTTTAGCATCGATATCGCGATGTGCGCATCCGCGATAGTCACATCGTAGGATGTGCGATGTCTAGTATAGGGATAGTTAATCCGTACGGCTTAAAATGCATCTGATTCTCGGATTAATTGCAAAGTTTGACCATCATACAATGAAAGTTTATCATTTGCAAGTGTTTCATGTCATGTCAGTTTAAACATTCAAGCAATTTTAAACCATTTGAGCGCACGAAAGAGCACTCAATTCTGAACATTGATGCACTTAAACAACGAATGCTGTTCTGAACGGACACATACATGCAAAAAAAAAAAAAAAAAAAAAAAAAGTCAAAATGAACGTAAAACATTGAGCATCCTCATAAAACACAGTCGCTTATGGCTTAGGTGAACTAAACAATTAAGAAAGAAAACAGGATGTGTAACAGTTTTTTGGATCGCACATTCGGACTTAAAGCGACAGTAGCCTAATATTCCTGCTGCTTTCTGTGTCATTAATGTTAATCAAACAACAAAAGACAAAGAGAAAAATTACTTTTGTAGCTTTAACACAGATTAATTACATTTATACTGTGAAAATTATATTTATACTGTATTTATGCAGTGCTATTTTACATTTGATTGTTCAATTTCTGTACCTGAATACTGTTAGACTTACCTGAAAAATATAAAGCACTATTTATTTATTTTGTATCTTTGTTCTATTATATTTATCTATGCTTATAATTTGTTCATTATTTTCTATGCATATTCACTCACATACATAATCACCCCAATGATTCTAGAATGATTAATTCTTTCCAAATAGAGCTATTCAAGTCATCTGGTGAATTTTATATCACAATATATATCAAAGAAAATCAAAATATCGCAATGTCATTTTTTTCAAATATCATACAGCCCTAGTCTGGACATATCAGATTAGTCTTTGTAAATACAGTGGAAGAGTAACCTAAATTTGAAGGACAATTTCGTAGTAGTAAGGTGGATGAAAATTAAGAAAAGAAACAACTAATCTAAAAAAAAAATCAATAGTTGATAACAATATGAAAACAGTCACTTAGTTCTTATGCTGTGCACAGATAACATTTGTTATTGATGTCACTTCGCAGTATACAAAAAAAAAAAAAAGGAGAGAAAAAAGGTCACAACACAATTTGCCCAGTGCTTCAAAGAAGGTCATAATAGGTCATATAGTTTCATGATGTTGGCTTCAGGCGCTTATTGGAAAAGACATGGAATATAGATTAAATCAAAGAAATAAACGACCAATTAACCAATTATTAAAATATATGTTAGTTGCAGCCCTAGAGAAAATGCAGGGCAAGAATTGATTGGAGGGGATGAATTCGTGGCAGTCTGTTTTTCCCTTAGCATTAATTTATAAAGGGTGTCTTAAATGTGCTGACATAATAGGGACTCCACAGACTCTGCTCCCTTTAGTCATTAAATCACACGGCCCCTCCTGCCAAAGTCCTGACTTTAATCTTATCAAAGCTGTCTGACCACACTCTACTCAGCACAAGCAGGAAAAGAGACTTGACTCTGTGTGTGTGTGCTTGTAATGTCCTGACTTCTATCTGATTCTAACGACTGCTCAAAAGAACACAGTCTACAGTCTCTCTCTCATCATCTCTACGGAGAGCACTTCACTTGTCTCCTAACACACCGGTGTGACTGCATTGACTGACATCTACACACACAGCGCATGGATCCTCTGTGACTCAAAGATTGTGTGTAGAGGGATCAAAGGGCTACATACCTGTTTGTGCATTTCAATGTTCAGCCCATAGGACATCTCATAGTACTGAAAGAAAGAGAAATGAAAAATATTCAGGGTTTTTTTTCATTCAATCCGAGCCACATCAAACATTTTCACCTCACATCAGAGAGTAGAGAAAAGAAAGTCAGATTCTAGTGAAACATGAGGGGGGAAAAGAAGAGAACAGGCTTTTGCTGCGCACTTCAAAATCATGTCCCATAACAGCCTCTCTTATATCTGCACAGCTTCTTTTTCCCTGTATGATAACGATAAAAGTTTACAAAGGAAATCCCACTTGGTTTTGAGGTCAGAGCTCCCATACAGTTTGACCAATAAAATACTCTATTTCACATAAATCTTTTTTATGGGAAAAACAGTATTTTATTGGTCAAAAAGTCTAAAATAATAATAAAAATAATAAGGGCCACACTTTAGATTAGAGTCCAATTCTCACTATTAACTACAACTTTTGCCTCAAACTCCTAATTACTGCTTATTAATAGTTAGTAAGGTAGTTAAGTTTAGGTATTGGCCGGATTAAGGGATGTAGAATATATTCATGCAGAATAAGGCATTAATATGTGCTTTATAAGTATGAATAAACAGCCAATATCCTAGTAATATACATGCTATATAATCAGTTTAAATCATATTAAAAAATATGTCTTGTTCAAGCAAATATCTTGTTAAAGCAAAACCTAATAATTAAAAAAAAATTTAAAAAAGGAGGATTAAAAAACACCCTGCTGTCCTCTGCAAGTCTAGATTCTGACACTATCAGCTCAAACAGTCAGCATGGGGATTCTACATGGTGTTTACCTAACCTCTCCTCCCTCTTTTCTGACTGACATGCTTTTTCCTGTGAATGGAATGTTTAACTAGCGTCCCTGGGTATTGGTTAAAGTCATTGCTCGCATGTTTACACAAGATAAGAGAATACACTTCCACAGTTTAACCTTGTTTAGTTACACTACGAAAAGCTTTGTTTTTCCTCTCCCTATCATAAATCCTAACATGAGGCTGTTTTGATCTCCTGAACGTCTACGATTGAATTTAGAGCTTTGGTGTTGTGTAAATGATTAAGCCCGTGATTAAGATTAACAGTGAATTTATGTAGCCGTTTGTTTGTGCGTAAAATCTGGTTATCAAAGACGGAGCGCTGCAGAGACTTTGGATTTCTGTTGCGATCTAGTATTTTCCCACAGACGCCTCTGGCACTCCTCCATCACCCCTCACCCAATTTACAGCCATGCATTTGTCTGAGAGCAGCGTCTCCTTGGAGAATAATCAGATCCACACACAGAGGGAGGTGGAGAGAGGGGGGGAGAGCGAGGGGGGAGAGAGAAGAGGGGACAATGCTGTGGTCATTGACCCCTACGGTTAAGGGTTGGTGTATGAAAGGGCCCGAGGCTAAGAGCAGTCAGTCAGGGCCCTTTAATAAAGCAGGAGGCTGAACTAAAAGCACCAGAGGGGGTTTCACAAACACATTCTAAAACACACACATACAGAGAGACACGCAACAAGGCATCTGCCTTCACCCCAGCTACTAGTAATGGCAGCTTACATATCGGCTAATCTTACCATGACATAATGGCGCTGCATCTCTGTCTTCTCATTGGCCAGTTTGTCGTACTCCACTTTAAGACTGGGATGAAAACAAAACACATTAGCTACTGAACAAACATGTGTTTTCACTGCTTACACCCACAAAAATAATCCACAGTGCAAACACGAAGCTAAACAAATAAACTCACATTTTACAGGGCTTCATTTTATTAGCAGTTTTAACACTTTAAATTAGGAATGCACAACGATATTAAATTTCTGCTCAATGAAAATAATTATTTTCAAATTATGACAAATAACTTCTCATATTTGGGCCAATAAAATAATTATTTTCATATTATGGCTGATATTAAAAATCTAAACTATGTTTTTTAGAATAATAATGAAGCATAAATAAATCAAATAACATAAATTTGTCACTCTCAAATCACCAAACGTTCAAGTTTTGTAATGCTAAAGTGATTTCAAACATAATAATAAACAAAATTCAGTGAAATATACTAAAGAAAAATATATCTGAATAAACAATTTTATCTCCTTATTGTAATATGAAAAACACACTTAATGAAATGGTGCTTTTGAAGTTTAAATCTCCATTGCAATCAAACATAATCACTTTAAATATGTTTTCACATTTAGGCCAATACAATAATTATTTTCATATTATGGCTGATATTAAAAATCTAAACAATGTATTCTAAAGAGTAACAATAAAGCATAAATCAAATAAATGTGTCACTCTCAAATCACCAAAGTTCAAGTTTTGTAATGCTAAAGTGAATTTAAACATCATAAACAAAATTCATTGAAATTTGAAATATATCTGACAAATATGTTTTCATATTTGGGCTGATACAATAACTATTTTCATATTATGGCTGATTTTAAAAATCTAAACTATGTTTTCTAAAACAATAAGAGTAATAATAAAGCATAAATAAGGTAACAAATCTGTCACTCTCAAAACATCAAACGTTCAAGTTTTGCAATGCTAAATTGAATTCAAACATCATAATAATAAACAAAATTTACTGAAATTTACTAAAGAAAAATATATCTGAATGAAAATGTAATTTTATGTCCTTATTGTAATATGAAACACTATTAAAGAAACTGTGCTCTTAAAGTTTAAATCTTCATTGTAATCAACAATCGCAAAAAAACATCGATAACATTGGCTAATAACCGAAACTGTGCCAATACATGCACTTCTCCTTCACGTTTTTCCCACCAAGCACACATTTTTTTTTTTTTAAACATGAATTAGATTTATTTTTCCACCCTTTCGCCTGTGAAACACAATTAGGCCAAGCGGTAATTGTACAAGCTACTTTACGGCCATATAACTCTAAATTATTACCTGTGATACTGGGCTTGCAGGAACTGAAATTCGTCTTTGATCCTGTCACACGACTCCGCCACTGTGAATTTGAAGCCTGGCTGACCAGGCTGGTGGGGCGCCTGAAAGACAGCCATCACATCAATCAAACTCAATTACATCCTCAGAGAACCAAATTTGTTTTCCACCGACTGCAGAGCGAGCCTCTAATGCATTCTGGGCCCTGGGAGAGCAGCTCTAATATTTCAGCCTGAATGAGGGCTGGGGTGACATCCACGCTACAGTGACATCTGGGAGATAGCTGGAGCACCAGTAGCGTTTTGACAAAGGAGGCGGGGGGGATCTTTACAGTTCTGTGTCCGCCGTTTTAGTGCCTCACAAACACCGGCGGGAGAAATGGGGTCGCCTCGCTTGGATAGGTCTGAGCGTGCCAAACTGCGCCTGTAAAAAGCTGTTGTTTTCAGCCCCTCTCTCTCTCTCTAAACCAGGTGCTTGTGAAAAACATGAAAATGTACTAGAGAACAAAGACGGTTTCTTCACCATTCAACGTCAACTACTTTATTGACAAGAGGCGTCAGAGGTTTTTACCTCACTTGATTGTGCTTCCAACCGCCCTGTTCTTTCACTTCAAAGAATTATCACAGGCACCAGGGCTTAGCAAATCAAATGAAGGTGCACATCATGCACATCAGGATGTCATTCGTCATGGACGGGTGGCTCTGCCCTTGCTCTCCAGCTAAACTGATGCAGATGTAGCAATTATGTTCCATATCAGTTCAAGATGCACTTACCGGATGCCGGCCCTGTGGATACATTCTGAAATGTATCCTTTATTTATTGGAGGTCTATTTGGTGGGGGGTGTCCACTGGCACGCCACTGTACTGTAAAAATCAGCCGGACACGAAGCCCACTGGACGCTGGGGGCAAAAATCCTCTCAGATCTCTGTTGCTGCAACCCAAACAATGAAAAATAAACAAACAGACGAGGAGGAGACCGTTACAATCAAACAGAGGGTTAAATAACTTGCGTATTTTCACCTGCACTTTAACAACAACTCGACTCATTGTGTCAGGGGGGAAAAAAACTACATGCGCTCGAGCGCAACCACCTCTACTATTACAAAAAAAAACCCACGAACACTGATTAGAAATTTGGTGATATTTTGACAGGACCTAATCTAGCACTTCATATCAGTTGAAAGAAACCGAATAAGAAGCCCGTGAATGAGTCGCCAAAGTGATAAGTGATGAGCTCAGTCAGTATGTGTGTGAGTGAGTGTGTGTGAGAAGCGTTTCAAGTCTCGGTTCGTTGGATAACAAGCTATTGTCGTTAGCTAACCTGCTAGCCCACTGTACCTGTCTTTGTCCGTCCGAACTGCCGAATCACTTCCAGTGTTCCAGTAACTTCTGAAATGTTAATCACGGCTTCAATATCTGAGAGAAAGATACGGTTCCTGGTAGACGCGAACGGTGGCGAACATCTCTCGCGCGCTCGCTCTATCGCAAGAAGCGACTCGATGAGAATCAGCAAAGAAATAAAGAGACGCCAAACTCCACGGCGCGAAAAAAGGTTCGTGTAATCCCCAGAAAACACTGCCAAAAATATACTTCCGAATTTGAAGAGGTTTGGGACGTTTAAAAGTGTAACGTTGTACTTCTTCGCCGCTCGAGCATTTCCCCCTTCGTCCAGCAATGCAACCCTGTGCCACACACAGACAGTCTACTGACACGAGGGCTGAGCCACTGAGAGAGCGCCTCCTGCTAGCCAATGAGATGAGAGAGCTGAGAGTTTTGCCCTGCCTGCCAATTGCAGGGCCGCGTCCCCACGTGGGGACTGCATCCTGATGCATGACATCATACTCGCCATTTTAGATCAGAACAGGTAGCTCGTAATGCTGCCTGTGAACATTTCTAGGTATTTTTGAACAAAGTGGACCGATGCCACAGTGAATGTCTTTGTTTGGAGATCTAATACAGTCACAGTATAGACACAGACATCGTTCTAAGAAGAAAAACAACAACAGTATAGTGCGTTACAAACAGTATTATTTATTATTTATGTCGGTTAAAACATTAAATGTTTAGACTAAGTAGGTTAGCAATATGCCTTAAAGTTTTTAAGAGGAAAACGGTCTATGAAATGATGACGATGAGATCACACACATAATATTAACGGTTTTCTGGCTGACGGTTAATTTAAAGTTGGTGTATATAACACGTCATAACTTCTAATCTATTTAATTTTCCTGTTTAAATAATGCAGGTTCAGTCGGTGTTTACAAAACATTATTTTTCAGATTTCTCAAGCTAATGTCCCTTTTCATAACATAATTTTGCACCTCAACGAATTCAGTCTACACGAATGTGACCTATCGTCAAGATGGACAGATAGCTAGCGTTGGGAATACGATGATTGTTCAGGTTTGATCTCCGTGAACAACGGCCATGTCTGAACTCAGAAGAAGAAGCGCCCAATCCTGTGCAGTTTCTTCTGTTGCACCCACGTGGGATCCCTTTGCGGCTTTACAGCTTCTCAGCCAATCGCAGAGCAGCATTCATATTCTCTCGACTGCAATTGGACAGTAAAGGTTAAGGCTGTCATTCAAGAAGGTTTGTTGTCAATCAATACCACGCGGGGTCAAGCGCTGACAAATGCCTGTGCTTCTCGCTCTTCTGCCCGTGAATAGTGCCTGGAATGGCTGCTTAATTAGCTTCGAATGGCTTTTCTTTCCAGTTCAAACAATCTGTTACTACCACGTGGTAATGAGAGCCTTACATAAAACAAAGGAGCAAAGGAGCATGCAAACACTTAATAACATAAAAAAAAAAAATCCCTTCACTCATAATCACATGTTACTCACATATCAATAAAGTTATATTAATGTCATGTACATTTCGGTAGTTATTAAACATTTATTGTTTATATGTTTTTAATAGCAAACATGCAGCTTATAAGACATTATAGCAGTACGTTTTTTTGTTTGTTTTTTTTGAAAAAAGGAATAAAGTAAAAAAAAAATGATGTCTGAACATGATGCTATTTGTTTACAAACAAGTTAGTCAGTATTTAAAGAGCAATTACTACATTTAATAGTGTATGTTAATTTTGTTACTTATGTTCATCTTATATATATTCATCTGATTTTTCATATTTTTTTGCAATACCCATTTTATTTGTTGTTATATTTTTATTGTTGTTTACTTGTTTTTGTATTTGCATATTACAAACTTTCCTATTTTATAATATGCATATCAACATGCACAATATATTAACACTAGGGTGGTCTTGTAGAACAAAAAAAAAATAAAACAAAACAAAAAAACGCCATACACCATGAATTTTCTTAATGTTTATTCCAAGTCTGGGACTACTTACAGCTCAGTGATGTGAAGTCTTTAGTATTTATGGACTGTGGTTTTGGTTTTGAATTGAGGGTGTCATGCATAGAGACACACGTCATGTTCTGTGGTTGCCCTGTGACTGATACTCTTGATTCTGTCCATCCTTTTGATAAAAAATCAGGAGGTGCTTATCAGGGCTGTTCTTTTGGCTGAAAAAGAAGGAGAATGTATGTGTGTATGTGTGTGTGGGTGTCAGAACTGGCAGACTAATCTCTCCCAGGCAACCCCCCATCCTCCTCAATAGAAAGTGCTTGGATTTAGAGCAACAAAAGACTAGGCCTAACCCCAGGGAGAAGGCCAGGGCCCCTCCACCCACACAGACCTCCTCACTGTTTATTTACACGGAAACCCCAGCCACTGTGAAACTCCCACCCCCAGAATTTACACATGCCACTATTTGCAGAGGTGCTTTTAATTCTTCTCAGAACAAGGATGGCCTGCCCCGCTCTCAACCTGAGCCGCTGCCCGGTTCCCACACGTATATACAACCTAAACACATGACTGAAAACAATCCAGTCACGCTCAGATGGTTGAGTAACTATGTGCACAGATTCCAGTTATTCAGGTCGTCTTGTGTGTTTTGATGTTTCTCCCTCTCACTATTATAGATGGCTCTTTCCAGTTCTGGCTCAGCTGTTGTTAAACATACAGTATAATGCCAGTTCATAAGGAGGCTATATATCTTGTGAGCCCCATTAATGTGTGTACGCTGAAAACGAGGCACAGATAAATTGTTGAATCTGCACTAACATTCATCACCATCCGATTGGTGCCTTATGCAGATTACTCGGTATGTGGTCATTAATGTGACGCACATAAGAAGCCAGGGTGAAATGTAAACTCTCATCCCATAAATGAGTAATGCGCCACACTCTCCACCATATTCAAATGGAAGGTTCCCGCTCATGGAGCATAAAATGGGGGGCTTATTTCCGTGATGAGTGAGTATTGTGCCGCAGCGCTGTCTCCAGGGCACTGACATGCTTGTGCTTTGGTACCTAAAAGCCAGAAGAACAGAGAGTGCAATCACACACACGCATTCCAAGCCCACAATGGGCCCAGTGTGTGGTGAAGGGAATTGAATGGGCCACAGTGTATCAGGGTGACTCGTCAGGCTGTAATCAATGCAAACAGGATGAAAGGCCTTATCAAAAGGGACAAATGCAGACATGAACAGTGTCGCCAAACAAAAAGGGATGGAGCCGTTGGCAGAGGCTCCGGTCCAGGCTGAATGCAGCCAGCAGCGGGGAAACAGAGCCAATTACTACTCTGAAATTCTAATTCTCTGACATCAACAGCCACTCATTGATATCTTAAAGCCTCAAGTACAGGCATTAGCACTACGTGCCGCAGGCAAACGGAAATGCATTGTCTCTGCACTGTACTGTACACAAATTAGATTGTCTGATAGGCAAATTATTTTATACTTTAGCTGAATGTGACTTTATGATCATTAGTCATTAGGGGTGTAACAATATATTGGGTCGCAATATTAAAATGCAACAATATGTATCGTGTATAGTTAGTATAGACAGATGTAATTAGGCATCAAATATAGTAAACCCAGAGCGCCACACATTTTCAGCTTCCATGTTTATTAATTATTATTATACATTAAAAATAAAATACATGACAATAGCCTCGTGGGCAGCGCAACGACATATTGCGCAGTTGCGCTTCGGGCGTCCCGGGTTCGAGTCCTGGCTCGTGGACCTTTCCCGATCCCGATAGCTAGTGTAATCGATCTAATCTAACAGTGAAATTTAGCTGATGAAGTCAATATAGTGGATTAAAAACAACGCCTAGTCTTTTTTACTGCAGCATCAAAGGGAGCTAGACAATGTTGTTGAAACTAGCGCTGGATACCTGAGGTAATTTTTATGTTACACTCTTTGCTAGCCTGGTATAATGATCTCATCGTTAATACTTCTCAACAGTTATTCCGAGGGTATGACCGATTGATTTCCATATATCCATTTTCTTTAAAGTATCCTTGAAAAGAGGGGTTGACTTGTCAAAAAGTAGTGGCTTTTTCTGGACCTCGGCGATTACCTTCTCCGCAATGTCGTCTGCCATTTTAAATTATAATGGATTCTGATTGGCTGTCATTGTTTTATCTTTCAACAGCTGGTAAAACAATCGTTCTGGAACGTGAACCCAGTGATATCGTTTCTCAATTTTTAGATCTTTATCGTTATCTTTATAGTCACCATTCTTGGTGTGAACGGGCCTTTAGATGTCTAATTTTTGTATCGTTTTCTCTGGCTATCACTAATGAACGCAGTCCTACTCATTCCTCAGCATTTTGATATCACTTCAAGCGAAGATCTCATTACACGCGAGTGTCTGAAAAGTACAGCTGCCTCTGCAATTTGCTGGAACCGCCAAGGGTAAAATGCTGGCAGCATGAACAGTAAAGATCCCCCAAAACCTCTCAACCACAATGACCTTCTCACTGTGTTGTCGTAAAAATCAATAGCCCTGTCTACACTGGCTTTAGAAGGGGCCTAACGGCCAAAGAAACGCCTCTCGCACACACACTCCCTCCGGCCTGTTAATATTTCACTACCAGTCAGATGGTCATTTTTTCCTCATTTGGAGGATCTGTTGAGAGTATATTCATATCCTCAGAGCAAGGGTTAATGCTATTCAGCCTCTGACAATAAAATGCTACAATGAGTCCCGTTTTGAGAACACAGCCGCATTAATGACTATTGTGCGCAGCGACTGACTCATCTGTCAAGAGGCTTGTATGCTCCCATTTACAAAGCCTCTCCTCCTCCATAATGGTAACGGCCATCATTTATTCCGATCAGGCTGGCAGACTGTGTGATATCAAACCCTTGAAGTTGACCTCCTGTCAGGCATTCTTAGCTACAAAAAGCTACTGAAAGCCTCTCTTGTGCCATTGTTGATTAGCAATCCATTAATATAGAGCATCATGTAGCTTCAGGTTAACCGCAAACCAGCGAGACGATGGCACTTGAGAATACATTTTTTTTTTCTCCTACGAAGGGATTTCAGTGTTGTTGTAAACATGGCGCGACCCCCTCCGCTCTCTTGTTAGCGTCAAACCCGTGGCTGCAGCGGCAAAAGGGCCCTCTGTTATCCGCGCTCTCTTCGAGTCACATCTCACTCAGGCTAGGCCAGAGCAGAGCCGTTAGATAATTGCTAGCGACACTTACTTCGGCATTTACATCAATTTCACAATGAGCCGCTAAAGTTCCCAGAGCCTTTCCTTTGAACTCCCGGAGCACAAACCGCTCCGTGTCTCTGTTGGATTCGTTCGCTCTCATTAAAGCGGAGAGGGATTAGTCACTGGGAGGGGGATTTTAATGGAGTATTGTGTCATTATTATTCCACACTGATCAACAAGGCCCTCTCACTCGCCACTGTTCCCCCCCAAACTACCCCTACCGCAGATTCTCGCTATTTTTCTTTGGGCTCGTAAAAGCTCAAATTGTCCCCAAAGGATGGAGAACACAATGGGCCATAATCAAGGTGTAAACCCACCACACCTTACAAGATGATGCCGTTAGCATCTTAAAAATAGGGGAGGCTGTTTTTCACACGCCTCCCCCTCTCTGTTCACTGTCAGTTTACATCCACCCCCCTAAAAGATTAATCCGATTCTAATTAGATTCTGCCTCTCTTGTATTTTCGCACAAATCAACACTATCTGTTGTACATCTGCGAAGGTCTCGTTTCTTGCCGTAGCAGTTAGATAAAATCAATGGAGTGTGATTGATGTAAGCTTTGTGCCTGACAGTTCTGTGATGAATCTAAGCAAAACTAATTGTCTGACAGATTTCCAGCGTGTGCGCGCTCGTCTGCGAGCGCTGAGCTGCTGGGAAGAGAGACAGCGGAGCATATTACAGGAACGTTGATGTGCATTATTTTGTAGATCACTTCAAGACTGCATGGAGATCTGTTGCCATGGGAACTGAAAGCCCAGTGGATTGTGGGTCAATCACAGAGAGACTTGTCTGAGCAGATAGAAGGGGGAGCCGTCTGTCTGCAGCTGAGAACGCCACCCTTGGGGCGCGCTGCAGGTGGTTGACTGGGTCATCATGTCATCAATGTGCCAGAAACCATAGCAGGGACTCGCAATATATAAGCACGAAACAGTAAGGCTGTTATTTTCACGTGCCAGCCTGATGGACTCTAGACTTTAGGGGGCTCCAGACCCCGTGTCCATCCAGAAATTCTCTCTAATGCTGAAAGAAGATGCAGGCGCAGCTTGTTTCCTCCCCCCTGCAACAAACAGCTTTTGCCTGCTGTCTTCTCTCATAACTGCTCTGTCGCTGGATGCTTTTCCATGCCAGGAGACTCACCGCAGGTTTCGAGTGCTGTCTACATGCCAAGTTGTTATCTCCTACGTGCTTGTTACTCACTTCCAGAATGTCATATGCACTGAACGCCGCTATGCTTGCTTTCCGCTACGCACGCACACACACACACACACACGGCATGCTACTGTTCAATCAAAAGCGATTATTATTTCATCTGTACATAAAGACTTAATAAAAACACCAATTATATTCATTTTCAAACCTGGAATTAAAGGGATAGTTCACCTAAAAATAAAAATTCTGTCATCGTTTACTCACCCTCAAGTAGTTCCAAACCTGTATGAATGTCAGTAGCCAAACAGATCTCGCCCTCCATTTACTACCATAGTAGGAACAACAAATACTATGGTAGTCAATGGTGGATGAGATCTGTTTGGTTACTGACATTCTTCCAAATATCTTACTCTGTGCACAACAGAACAAAAAAATGAATACTGGTTTGGATCAACTTGAGGGTGAATAAATGATGACAGAATTCTCATTTTTGGGTGAACTATCCCTTTAAGAATGCTTTAGTCAAAACATAATCTCTTTGTAAAGGTGCAGTACATAGTTGCCATGGGAACAAGTATGAAAAGTGCAATCCACGGCAAAAGAAACAACAACAAAATACGTTCGTATGATCAATGATGACTCATATTTTCAAAATGCATTCACTATTTCTAGATAAGCACTCTGGCGGTTCATTCTTCTAATTGACTTATAATGAAATGAAAGGATGGCTGTCCAGTCAACCTGACCCTGGACTCAACAAGTTACCAACTGCAGGCAGATAACCACACATCAAAACCGATTATGCAAAGTAATGCATTAAAGTAATATTTTAAAAAAAGGCTTTCAGCGCAAGTGAATGCTTTGAGAAGGATTAGGAGGCAGATTAAGTTATCAGTTGTCTGGCCAACAGTGGTGTTGTGTGATTATAGAGATGTATTACAAGCACGAACGCAGATATGACAATAATAAAAATTGTACCCCGTGCTCCAGAGGCCAGAAGACCTCTGTTTATAGAGAATCTGACCAAACCACACTTGTGGGAGGAACAGAACAATTTGACAGATCGTGTGATGGAAACTGTAAAGAATTTAATGATTCTGGTTTCTTAAAGATTCCATCAACAGTTCTTTTGATTCCGAGGAAGAAATGATTTGAAAACAAAAATGCAGTTTTGCTGTCAAATGATGAGATCATTTCACTTTAATAATAAATATAAAATTACAAAGAAAAAACGTGGTAAAATATTTCAATAATTCTTTTATTTCAAAAATTCATAATTTATATCTTTAACTACACATTGTCAACAGCCAGTCAATAACTCTGCTGATTTAGGGGTCTCAGGGGGAAGTACAACCCTGCGGCTCAGTGAATGAATCAGACTGAGAAACTCTCCCAACAGGTCATAAGAGTCTTTCACTTGAGTCTTTCAAATGATTAGGAATCAGACATCATTTACTCACTCTCAAGTTGTTTCAAACCTGTATGAATTTCTTTCTTCTGCTGAACACAAAAGAAGATATTTTGAAGAATGTCGGTAGCCAAACAGTTGATGGACCCCATTGACTTCCATAGTATCTTTTTTCCATACTATGGAAGTCAAGGGTCCATCAACTGTTTGTTTATTCATACAGGTTTGGAACAACTTGAGGGTGAGTAAATGATGACAGAATTTTCATTTTTGGGTGAACTATCACCTTTAAGTAGACATACATGTATGTATTTAAATCACTAAAAAGAACTGAAGAATCAGACTTCACTGGTCGCACTGAATGTTCTTGATTCAATTTTTGGGGAACAGACTTCACCGGTCGAAATTGTATGTTTTTCACTGAATTGTAATGCAGGGAACACTTTCAGAGTATTTTAGCAGCGTTCTGATGGTACATGCAAAAACTGTTAACTAGACCGAATGTCAAAATCATTCAGTTCTGGTATTCTTTTTTTTTTAAATTATATTCAGAACAAGTTCTCAGTTCCTGTGATAAAGACCCGAGCAGTCACAAGAAGAATCACTCTGAGATGTAAACTCAGGAGCCATGTTGGCATCCAAAAAGATGTTTATTACAAGCAGATGTGAAAAATGTGCAACCAAATATGGTGGAGAGCATAAATAGTACAAAAGTTATTCATAAAAACTCTAAAAACTAGACCTGCTAGGTACTAAAAACAGTACCAACTCCCTTCTTCAGCAAGCCCAGAGTTTCACTGTGGTCAAGCAGAGCTACAATAACCTTGTTCAAATTTACTCTAAAACCACAATCCATCTACCAGTCTCTTGCTACAAGTAACAGCCATCTTATATACATCTTTCCCGCTCTTACTATTTGGAACATACCATTTTTTATGGGCTGTTACATCGTTTTCAACTAAAAACGGTAAATATCTAGTGATGGGCGATTTCAAAACACTGCTTCATGAGCTTCTAAGCTTTACGAATGTTTTGTTTCGAATCAGTGGTTCGAAGCGTGTATCAAGTCATGCCCCCCAGTGGTGAACCAATAAAATTTCGAAACACTTATGACGTAACAAAGCCTCGTTTACTGAAATCACGTGACAGTTTGATACACGCTCCGAACCACTGATTCGAAACAAAAGATTCGTCAAAAAGATTTGTTAATTATCTTGCTGGCAATGGAGGCCTCACTGAGCAATCGGATTTAATCAAAAATATCTTAATTTGTGTTCTGAAGATGAACGATGGTCTTACGGGTTTGGAACGACATGAGGGTGAGTAATTAATGACAGAAATTTCATTTTCAGGTGAACTAACCCTTTAAGCAATAAGATACAAGAGGCTGTGGTATAATGTCAATATATTGTTGAGACTATTGGGCATTAACTTTTTGCATTTCATAATTACACAGTTTTTTTTTAAAGAAATTTTTAAAAAAACTAAATTTGGCATTTGGCATCTCCATCAGGGCGACCATGTACTCAGTTCAGGTTCAGGCAGCCAGTGCGTGCTGCTTTCACAGAACAAAGGCTGGTGCTTACTTCACACGGCCCCTATTCATTTTCTTCCAAGATACTGTAATTTCATGACTTCCACACCATGGAGAGTCTCTTTTCTTATTTCCTGCCACAAAAGCAATAAAGCCCTGCTCCTCCAGGCAAAATTGCCTGTGCACAAGCACTCCTATAGCTGCTGACTGACACATGCTCCCTAAAAAAATTACTCCTCCATCTACGGTGCTGTGCCGCCTCCGAGGGGGACTCCATTCCATTATTAAGTTGAAAACGAGAGAGAAAGATAGAGAGGGAATGTAATAGAGTGATATGGTGAGAGAGGAGGAGAAAAATGAGAAGGACGACTAGAGTCAAAGAATAACAGAGAAGCGAGAGAGAGAGAGAGAGTGAGAAAAGAGGCAGAGGGAGAGAGAGATGTCTTTTACGTGGAACAACAGATCGATGGATAGAGTGGGATTTCTGACAGGAGATGAGGCCTGGTGTTAAGAGCGAGCCTATAGCTGGAACTCTGGCCTCTCTGCAAGAGACCGCTCACTGGGACGAGAAGATCCGTGAAGCGGAGCACTTCTGATCCCACCAGTGGGCCTGCAAAACAATCAGCTGGAAATGACATCGATCACTGGTCTGAGACCTATACGTTCACGCAATAGCTTCCCTCGCCGTTCGGCCATTTGACAAACAAAAACAGCCACGCGATAAGGACTGAATCCTCACAACACTGATATCGCTGGAATGAGGTCATTACGTTTGCTAATTTAAGATTTTTGATATCATATGGCACGATGATCTTAATAAGAGCGAATAGAAGCCATGCAAATTAATGTGGTTCTACAGTGTGAAACTAAGCCTCTTATTTTTCCTTCAAATGAGGATTTAAATTGACTTCCTTTTTGAAATCTAATTATTAGCCTGTGCCCTCCAAAAGTCTCCCTGAAAGCGCCTGCAGCATGCCGCTTATTAACATACACACAACCGACGGCAAGCTTAAAACAAATTGTATATTTAGCGTGTGGTAATGGGATTAAATTCAGCTGAATTCAGGAGTGTGTCTCGCGTTTAAACGGCCCCAATATCACAGCTTCATTACGGTAGCTCCTCCACTTCTCTCGGCTCTGTTTACACTCAATTTTACTCCTCCGCCTCCCCCGTTCAGTCGCGCCTCTCAGCTATTCAACAGATTGTGCTCAAATACTGATCCAGAAATCTAAGACAATCATAAATAATAAAAGATTACACCAATCTCAGAGCATGCTGGTAGTTTGCCAGCAGCAATGAGCACACAGAGAAATAATTGTTAGCCATCTGTGCACCAGATTGGTAAGAGAAGAGGGTAAACAAAGAGCACAGTGTACCTGCTACATTGTGCACGCCTAAGCCAGCCAACATTAAAGGCTTTGATGACGTGTGGCGGGCAGGAATCGGAGCGTGGTCCAAAACATTTTCATGCGGCTCCAAATACGTGGGCCGACATTCCAGGCCTGTGATATTGCCGCCACTTTTGCCTAATGACTGTGCCGCCGCGTGAATGCTGGTGCAATGTATCACTCTGCCAGTGAGATGGAGAAAGAGATTGGTTAGAGAGTAATTAGAATGGCAAATGATTGCATTTACATCTGACACGTTTCATGTTCCAGAGGGGAAAATGATGTCATAAACGTTCCCTCTTTGTAGCCACATTAATCATTCATCCCAGAGCCAAGACTGGTTTTTACTGGAGCACTGATATCACGCGAGGCCATATATCCCATAAGGTTTACCACTGAGATTTCTTTGCTTATCTCAAGCCAGTTTACCTTCAAAGTGGACTATGAAAGTTTTGAGATAATCAATACAAAAGTTTCCGAGCATTATTCCACTGTTACGTATATCCAAATGTTGTGCGAGTCAAAAGGTTTGACTTTTTATTTCCAATCTTATATATGGTCATGCTTTATAGAGTAAAGGTACAAAAAAAAAAAAAACACACAGTGACCAACACTTGAAAGGAACAATGCATGTTTTGAATGACACGCTTTATTTTATGTGAATGTGAGTTTAGTTCAGGTAAACACGTTTGAAAGGACAGATCATACAGTGTGTGTGTATGTGTGTGTGATTCTTTTTAATATGCACTGTAATCCCAAATAAGTTGGCAAAACTCAAAATAATTGAGTTGCCTCAAAATTAAAGGGTTAGTTCACCCAAAAATGAAAATTCTGTCATTAATTACTCACCCTCATGTCGTTCCACACCCGTAATATCTTCATTCATCTTCGGAACACAAATTAAGATATTTTTCATAAAATCCAATGGCTCAGTGAGGCCTCCATTGACAGCAAGTTAATTTACACTTTCAAAGTGAATCTTTTGTTTCGAATCAGTGGTTCGGAGCGTATATCAAACTGCCAAAGTCACGTGAACCATTGAAATTTTGAAACGTTTGAAACACTTATGACGTAACGAAGCCTTGTTTACTGAAATCACGTGATTTTGGCGCTCCGAACCCCTGATTCGAAACAAAAGATTCAGAAAGCTTCACTAAGCAGTGTTTTGAAATCGCCCATCACTAGATATTGTTAAATAAAGTCATTACTTTGTTTTTTGGTGCACAAAACGTATTTTTATCAATTCAAAACATTAAGGTTGAACCACTGTAGTCACATGAACTCTTTTAAATATGTCTTTAGTAGCTTTCTGGGCATTTGAAAGTCTAAATTAACTTGCTGGCAATGGAGGCCTCACTGAGCCATCGGATTTTATCAAATATATCTTAATTTGTGTTCAGAAGATGATCGAAGGACTTATGGGTTTGGAACGACATGAGGGTGAGAAATTAAAGACAGAATTTTTTTGGGTGAACTAACCCTTTAAGTTAAGAAATTCAAAGTTTAAGTAACCAGAACTGGCAGATTTTTATTTTGAACAATACTAGCAAGACTTGTGACGTCAAGGGGTCAGAACAACTAAAAGATGGAGTTGAAAGAGCAAAGTTTTATTTTATTTATATTTTTTAATTATTCTTAACTTGAAATGTTTGAGAACACTAATTCATCAATTTAACTTAAAATGTAACCTCATTGTAAACATTTTTATTAGTGTAAGCTAGCTATAACAAGCTAATTCAGAAAATGCTAACTTGCTAATTTGCTTACATCTTAACAATAGTATGGTATAACACATGCTGAATGAGTACAGCAATATAAAACATTTAACATACTTGCTCTCAAGCAAGTCCCCTGCACCTCTTGTCACCATGATGGTAACTCTCCAAAAACCTACATTAAAACTCTTCTAAATTAGCATAACAAAACATTAACCACTACTAAATCTCCCACTTAAAATTATTCCTGCACAAAAATGCATTATATAAGACTTAAATTTAGCATTTACTCTCCCTTTTGAGTGCCATGGTTAAAGCATGCTGGGGAATAGAGTTTCAGTTAAACTTAAAGGTGCTAAAGAGGATGTTTTATTTTATACATTTTTGCAATATTACTTGAAACTGTCTTTACTAACTGATAAAAGACTATTTATTAGGTGCACTGAAAGGAATAATATTAATATACATCATCTGTGCACGAGGTAGGGCCTTAAAAACATCAGCCAATCGTTTACGCAATCATCGCGTTAAACGATTGGCCCTCTGGCTTGTCAATCACTGCCGTGACGTTCCTTGTGAGAGACGAGCGCGGCTGCGCTCTCCAGTAACTTTCCACACTCTACAGGCGCCGCATGCAATGTTTTTGTCAGGAGACAGGAGTAACAACTGCTGATTATGAGTTACCTGCGGTGAGTCCTACATAATGAATCCACTAACACGACACAGCGAATGCCGGTGGTAAACACTCGTGTTCCAATACTCGTGCACGAGTTTTGGGAGGTGTTCCCTTGAAATTCTTATGCATGCGCTCATTTCAAAAACTCAGTAACAGTCTTTGGTTTCTCAGTCAACGAAAAGATCCTCATTAGCACCTTTAAGTTTGTCTAAATAAAAGAAATAAGCACATAAAACTCAAAACAATGAAACAGTTCAGTTTACTTAAAATATATCAGTTCTGTGAACTTGAAAGAAAAGAAAGTGCTAAATACTCATAAAAGTTGATTTGACTGAACTAATTTGTTTAATTTAAGTTTGTCCTAATCAAACCAGTTAATTATTTTAAGAGTTAGGGTTTACAGCGTGTATGTCATGAACGAGTCATTAGAACGTTGTTGTTATTGTCATTGTCACACAGTTGTAAAACGAAATTTCTGGGTGAGAATACAAAAGAAAATGTGCTGCTTAGCAGCTTCCCACTCAGTGTGGGGTGTCTGTCAGACTGATAAAGTGTAAAGGAATTGTGTGTGAGTGTGTACACAGATAAAGAGGAAGATGGACAAAGTAAAACACAGCTCTTGTGTGCTTCTTGTATCCGAGAGGTCTGCCCAAGCACTCTCCCTCCCTCTCACCATCCTCTCTGTATGGCTGAGATGCGAAAATACATTTTCAGGTCCACTGAACAGTCCAGAGCGAGGAGAGAGAGGGAGCGGGACCGGGTCTACTCATGCTGTCGCTGTATCTGGAGTGTGAAAGGCAGATTAATCCATATTATCTGACGTGCCACTGGGTGCTCTCTGCTCACTTGCTCCTCAAACTGCTCTGTGACATTTCATAAGATAATTCAGCAACAACAACAGCCAGCATTTCTATATCAAGGTGAATCTCTCCTGTGGAGATTATACAGTCATGTGACCTCCACGGGGACAAATATTGACCTGCCTCGAGAACTCCCAGAAATAGACCTTGCACAAACAAAAAACATCACTTTCTCAGCACTCTGCATCTTAATCTAAGTGAGGGCTGACCTGGACTGTGACCTCGCATCCCACAGGAATGCCACTAAGGAGAACGAGAGGGAAATAGAGAGAGGGAGGGAGGGAGGGAGAGTGTGTGTGAGAGAGAGAGAAAGAGAAAAATGAGGCGAGTTGAGCGGGAGGATAGGCAGCATTAATGAGCTGTGTTTATGTTCAGCACTCTCCTGTTGATGGCGGTTAATGAAGCCGAGTACAGTTAGCGGAGGGATTGGGACACGCTATCAGTAATTAAAATCCCCCTCATTAGCAGAGCTTAGGAGGGGAGAGGAGACAAACACAGGCAGGTGCACCAGCTGCACTTCTCTCTCTATTTCAGAGGCCGCTGGGGGAATGCTGTGTGTAAGCCTACGGATGTTTGTGTGTGCATGTCTAATGGAAGGGCTGTATTTGCTGTAATCTTCTCTATTCAGTATGTCCTGTGTTTTCATTTTCATTTTTGTCTACTCCAAACTAACATCAAACATTTTCCAAAGGTGTTACGGAAGGAGCCTATTTGAGCCATCATTAAGTCGCTCAAACAAAAATTAAACTAAAAAGTTGAGGGGCCTTAAAAGCACGTACGACAGAATACAAGACTTGTTTTATCTGAGGACGTAGCCATAAATGGGCTGCTTGCATTCTGTCCTGAGGATTGGATAGAACATCATTAAATTATAATAATTTCAGTGTATTTTAGAAAAATGCAGCCTTGGTAAACATAAGAGCTCACTTTACAAGGAGCACTTAAAGACATCTCGGACTTTGGATGCTTGTAATCTAAACTGCATTTACAATAATAATCCCAACTTTCTGTTTTTACTTCCTTTTTAGGTTTAATGATAGCTTAAATGTACTATGTAATTTGGCTTGTGCATATATATTTCCATTCTCAATGTTCCACAAAGATGAAAAGAAACTTCATCTACATATAAAGGAATTAAGGATATGGAACTCAAATTCCACCTAATTATGCTTCTTTAAAGTCAGATTTGAAGGCTCAGTTTGTGCTGAATGTGTAAAGGATAAGATAAGTTCGGCAGGATAATTCCCAACTCTGGGGAATGATGTTCTCAGCACTAAAGATATTGTACATTAGCATCATTTTTCAATTGATGGTGGGTAACAGTGATTCCTCCGTGGACTTTATCAGCATAACGACAGCCATTCCTTTAGGGACCATATCTGCATAACAGATGTACAGCACACAGTTCCTAAACCAAAAGATAGTTGATTTAAATCTGTGTAAAGCCCAAAGGCTCTTCCAAAATACTATGACAGACTTCTATGGCAGCAGGGAGAGCAGAAGAAAGAGAAACATCAAGCAAAACTGTTTTTTTTTTTTTTTTTTAAGAAAATGTGAGTGGTGCTTGCCTTGCAAAAAGTTGCCTCCATGATGTTACAGTATTTAGGGTTGTTGCTATGTGATTACTTACTGGCCTCAAAGATGCCTTGATGACATCTGAAAAGAAAACTTATGACATTTATGTCAGAAGAGCTTTTTTTTGTTTCTAGCAAATATTATTTGATCGGATTATTCCCGGTCTACACCACCCGTTTCAATCGGATTGATTGAGGTGTTTACATGAAGAGCCAATTGAGCCATTAATCTGAATCCAAACAGATTATTTGAGTGCATGTAAACATAGCTAATGATGATTTCCTTAGCAAGAACCACTGATAAACACAGCCAGAAAGAAATCGGAAGGGAGAGAAGTGAGAGACTGAGGGTCAGGAAGAAACGGAGAGAGATAGAGAGCACTTTACAATGTGACGGAAGCCCAAAGTGGACTGAACTGTGTGCCATCTCAGCCACAGCCCATGCTGCATCCTGTAATCGGCCCCCACCGCTGAAACCACTGCCGCTGCTGCTGGCAGCCAATACAGACGCGGCCTGGCCTCGGCTTGCCAGTTTGTTTACGCAGCATGCAGACCCAGCCATTAACAACGGGAGCCCTGTCAGGGAATAAAAAGAGACACTTTTCATGTCTGAGGCCTGTAATTGTGGCTCTTGTGTGATGTTTTTTCCCGCTTCTGACCCCTAGTGCTGAGGTCGGGAAGCCGCTTAACATGGGGTTTAGCGTGGAGCCGACTACCCTGTATTTGGGACTGCGGTAGTGCTGAGTGGTGCCTGGGCCCCAGCAGTTGTGTGCAATGTCTATGGCTATGTGATTGATTCGGCTGTAATACAGACTATTATAATGGTTCCATCCAGATCACAGGATGTATTCAGATGAGTGCTCAGTTGCTACTTACACTGTGATGTCTTATTTTCCTTCCTGCTCAGACTCTGTTTTGATATTTCATATGGTAGCAAGCTGTAAAAAGTAGCAGTGAAGCATTTCCTCTGAAACCCAGAGGCAGACAGACGTTCATGTCCCTCGCCTGCACTCACTGCAAACAAGCAGAAAACACAGACAATCCTACATGTGGGAATGTGCAGTGCAGTAAACTTGTGGCAGCTGTTAATATTTATATTAAGCTCTTCTTTCCTCCTTCCTTTCTTTTTTTCACTATATCTACATATATATATATATATATATATATATATATATATATATATATATATATATATATATATATATATATGTATATAAAAATAAAAGTGACACTAAAGGCTTTCACGTGAATGCTGTTGTTTTTAAATGTACTATTCATCAAAGAATCCTGAAAAAAAAAGTATCCGCCAAAAGCACCACAAATGTTATCAACATCGATAAAATGCAGCTTCTAAAAATTCAGCTTTGCCATCACAGGAATAAATTACATTTTAAAGGGTTGATTTACCCAAAAATGAAAATTACGTCATCTATTACTCAACCTCATGTCGTTCCACACCTGTAAGACCTTCATTCATCTTCAGATATTTTTGATAAAATCTGATGGCTCAGCGAGGCCTACATTGACAGCAAGATAATTAACACTTTCAATGCCCAGAAAGATACTAAAAACAGTTCATGTGACTACAGTGGTTCAACGTTAACGTTATGAAGTGACCAGAATACTTTTTGTGCAACAAAAAACAAAAACAAAATAACTTTATTCAACAATATCTAGTGATGGGCTATTTCAAAACACTGCTTCATGAAGCTTCGAAGCTTTACGAATCTTTTGTTTCGAATCAGTGGTTCAGAGTGCGTAACAAACTGCCAAAGTCACGTGAACTATTGAAATTTCGAAACACTTATGACATAACGAAGCCTCGTTTACAGAAATAAAAAAATTCATAAAGCTTCGAAGCTTCATGAAGCAGTGTTTTGAAATCGCCTATCACTAGATATTATTGAATAAAGTCACTATTTTGTTTTTTTAAAACAGTCACATGAACTGTTTTACATATGTTTTTAGTACCTTTCTGGGCATTGAAAAAGGAAATGATCTTGCTTGCAATGGAGGCCTCACTGAGCCATCGGATTTTATCAAAAATATCTTAATTTGTGTTCCGAAGATGAACGAAGGTCTTACGGATTTGGATTAATGACAGAATTTTCATTTTTGGGTGAACTAACCCTTTAAAATATATTAAAATAAAAACCAGTTCATTTAAATTGTAATAATATTACAGTTTTAATGTATTTTTAATCAAATCAATGCAGCGAGTTAAGAGACTTCTTTCTAAAATGTAAAAAGAATCTTACTCACCCCAAACTGTAGAACAGTAGTGTACACATCATAAATATATAACAATGTTACAGTTCCATTTAAAAACTATTTACGAGCTGACTAACATTTACAGTCAGCGGGCCTGTGAACACTGGTGGAACAGAGGGGGAAGATAAGTTGGCCCGACTCCTGCTTTTTTCCCTTTGATACCTCCAGATAAGTCAGACCCTCAAGGAATCTTATCTCAGCCTTATTTCTTGTGCAAATGTACAGTTTAGTCTGAGAGATTCTATCAACAGAATATGACAGGGACAAAGGGCAGTGGTGACTCGCGCCTGGGTGACACACAGTTTCTGCCCCCAGCGCCTTGAGACGGCTCGATGAGAGATCTGGGTCTGCGGTACCTAGGAGAGAAGCACTCTTCCACTCCATCACCCCCCAGCCAATGGGTATAAGAGCGGGGTGTCGACTCCTATTATACACAGAGCCTTCATCCCACAGCACTGCACTGCTGTTACGGTGAGCACAGAGGCCTCGGAGGTGACGTGAATTACTGTGGACAGAAAGCACCACATTTGCTTCAAGCTCTCTACCTTTGATGCACAGCCACATACCAAGCCGCTGCAGCCAGGTGCTGGGTGGATAATTAGGTTACTGGTGTTCAGGAGCTCCTGGGTGGGCTATGCTGGTATGTGGCATTGGTATAACAGGGTCACTGGTGAAACAGCCACATCCCCTTGCGCTATGGACACACACACATACGCACATTGTGGTGTCTGAGCTCTCAGCCCATTTTGGTAAAACTGCGGCCTGGCAGCGGTCATCATCCCACCCAGCCTGGGAAGAGCTGAGGTCAGGGCCGTCAGCCAATGCTGGATCACTCTGTTACCACAGATCCATGTGTGTGAGTTTGTGTGAAGGAGGGAGACCCACAAGCCTTATTACAGACTGAGAACTGGACAAATTTGAGGCCTCCATAAAAACAAACACATCCCGCACACCAACTTTAAAAGCAAACTCCCCTAGTCAAAGAAAAACACAAAATGTCTGACACAAACGTCCACCTCAAAGTTTCCAAAAGAATATTTACCATCCACTACTATATAGAATGTATAGCATTCGACATGGGCGTAGAATACACGGGGGATGCACTTTTTTATATGCCAGTGTGAATAAATCTAGATTTAAATAGACAAGATAGTATATGCATGACCTGTCGTTTTATTCTTATCTAAAACTAGGTGATCTGAACGTTATGAAGCGCTAACACTCTTGTGTAATGTATGTTTCATTCATACTCTAAGCCGGAGGGCGCTCTCTCACAGAAAGTACAAAACGGATTCGTAGAAGTAATAACTTATGACATTTCCAGGAAATCCCTTATATGGACAAAGGCATTGAGCTATTCGCTGTAGCAGCAGCTGAATGAAGAGCAGAGACGTTTTGACTGATGAAACATGAAGACAATAAACACACGACTGTGACAATATATATGGTTTATGTGTGTTTTACAAGCCATCTCAAGGTATTTATTGTCAATAAAGTATATGAATAATGCAGTGCTAACTGACAGCATTTTGAATATTTTTTGAAAGAAGTGTCTTCTGCTCACAAAAGCTGCATTTATTTAAAGAAAAAAAAAAGTAAAAACAGTGTGAATATATAGTAAAATGTAATTTATTCCTGTGATCAAAGCTGAATTTTCAGCAACATGATCCCAGAAATCATTCGAAAATGCAGATTTGCTGCTCAAGAAACATTTCTAATTATTATTATTAGTGTTGAAAAGTATTAATTTCTCACTTTTTTTTTAATCTTACCACAAATGTTTGAATGGTATCATGGTTTCCACAAAAATATTAAGCAGCACATCTGTTTTCAACATTGCTAATAATCAGAAATGTTTCTTGAGCAGCAAATCAGCATATTAGAATGATTTCTGAAGGATCATGTGACTCTGAAGACTGGAGTAATGAATGCTGAAAATTCAGCTTTGATCACAGGAATAAATTATATTTTTCAGTATATTTACATAGAAAATAGCTATTTTAAGCTGTAATACTATTTCACAATATTACTGTTCTTTTTTTGATTAGATTTTTAGATTAAGCTTTCTTTTTAAAGGTTTTCGAAAAAAGTTCAAAAGGTTTATAGGCCTTATGAACAAAGAGAATGGATAAATAGAATCCTAGATTGATAGAATGCTAGATAAATAGAATGATGGATAGAAAGATGGATCAATGAAACAAACAAACAAAAGTGAAAGTGAGCCACTTCTAAATTTTGCACAATGCTGGTTTTGGAGCACAGCCTACACTGCATCCAAACCAGACACCAGGAGGAGTGTTCAGTCAGCTGGGCTGTGTGGAGCAGTCGTCTGTCTCTAAATGATGATGTCACAGCCTTTCGTAAGTCCCCCGGGCTGTGATTTATGAGCTAATCCAGGCTTGTCTCCTTGTCCTCCAGGTCTGTCCCTCCCCAGGGGTGTGCTAATGGGACAGCATGCTGCAGCCACAACACCGCAGCTGCCCTCTCCGCTCCCACAGCCTGCTATCCATCTACTGTACTAACAGAACTAAAATAAGCTGCTGCCCTGCACGCTAGTGTACTCGCAGATAATCACACAGACAAACAGACAATGTATAAGCCTCTCCGCTTGTACATGGTGTATACAAGAAAACACACACACAATTTCCACCCTCTGTCCAGTCCTAGCTTATTTATAAGAGAAATGACCTTTATACTGATCATGAAGACACCTATTGACCCATTTTCTCCCGGATGTACTCAGAAAAGCAATTTGTCCCTGCAAAAGTCAAACTGATAGGTGGCAAGATGAATGGATTAAGGCAGGCAGGAGAGGGTGCACTATGCCACAAGGCACTAAATCACCAGATTATTAGTTTCATGGGCGAAGCCCGCGAGAAAATAATTGCTAATGTTCCCAGAGTAACCAAGGGAAATGAAGGTAATGGAGCAATTTATAAACTCTGATTGGTATACATGGAAAACTTCCAGCCCATCTCCTTTGTTATTTTACTGCTCTCGATAAAAAGCACCCTGGGGCGGCTGGAAGGCTGCGGCCAGCCATTAAAATCAATACCACTGCCGTGTCACTGTTGTTGTTTTCCTTCTCTGTTATTTTTAGTGGCTGGGACAATGAGCCTGCCTCGCTGCTGTAAATCAATGAAATACGAAAAGGATAAAAACCACACAGACATCAAGCTCCCATAATTCATCTCTCTGCCGTCTTCAACCCACTTTGGGTTGAACTTTGGCCATTCATCCAATACAGTGAACACTGTGGTGTGACCACTCAAGAATAAGAATAGGAGAGGTCTCAGCATGTCAACAGAGGAGCTCTTAACCACTACAATCATGGTTGTGTATTGATTGCCCATGACAAGAGAGTTTTAGAAAAACCTGGCAGCTAGTGTTTGTCCTCACAAAAAGGAGAAAGTAAGAAAGAAAAGTACAATGGAAACAATCCTTTTAAAAGTTCTCTCCTGTATTAATACACCAAAACCGGCGTGTTGGGGGTAACGCATTACAAGTAACGTCAGTTACTTAATCAGATTACTTTTTTCAAGTAACTAGTAAAGTAATGCATTACCTTTCAACTTACAACAAAATAAGTTACTTTTTCAATTAAGTAACGCAAGTTACTTTGTTTTCTCTTTTATTGAATGACACCTCTGCTATCCCCATGTTGAGAGAAATCGGGAGTGCAGAGGCGTTGTGTGCGCTGTATAAACATGATGGTTATTCTAGACTAAATGTGATACATTTAGTCATTTACTTCTTCTCTCCTGTGTCCTATTTTTCTGCATTCCAGAATGGCAGCATCCATTATGAGGCTTATTCATTTCACTTTTGGTGTGAAAAGGGCCTTTACATTTGCCAAAAATAGAACTTACAAAAATAAAAAGTAACTAAGTAACGCAATTAGTTATTTTTTAGGGAGTAACGCAATATTGTAAAGCGTTACTTTTAAAAATAACTTTCCCCAACACTGACCAAAACATCTATAAGCAATGCGTAGGTTGATTCCCTTAAAAAGTGTATACACTTGCAGCTCTTAGATGCTATCAGCATCCCAACGAAACTGATATCGTTTTTTGGGGCGGGATTTAGTGTTTGTCCAATCAATGACAGACAGTGTTCTGGAACCCTGTTTAAAAATGAGTGGTACAGAAATTACACAATTCATTTCAAAACAGGGTTGGGACATGTATTTTTGTAGAAAATGTTATGTCATTGGTGTCCATCATATACATGAAACAGTGTTTATCCAACCAATGACAAACAGTGTTCAGGAAACGTGTCTGAAAACAGTCATTAGTGGTTACGCAAATTACACAATTCATTTCAGAAGGTTACACAATTACACAATTCATTTCAGAACGTTGGCACATGCATTTTTTGTACAGAATGTTCACTATTTCTGTCTATCATATACATGTGTGTAAAACCAACTTTAACAAAGAATTTTATTTCTTACTTTTGACACAAAGATGCTTTTTTTGTCCTATCCTTGCCACTGTGCTTCCAACTACTCCTGGCTATATAAACAAATATACATATTTTTATGAAAATTGCCATCATTTTTTTTACATGTTAAAGAGGAAATATTATGTCCCTTTTCACAAGATGTAATATAAGTCTCTGGTGTCTCCCAGAATGTGTCTGTTAAAATACCCCACAGATAATTTATTATAGCTTGTCAAATTTGCCTCTATTTGGGTGTGAGTAAAAACACACCGTTTTTGTGTGTCCCTTTAAATGTAAATGAGCTGCTGCTCCCAGCCCCCTTTCCAGAAGAGGGCGGAGCTTTAACAGCTCTCGCTTCGGTTTCTCAAAAACAACAAAGCTGGAGAATCTCACGCAGCCAATATGACAATTGTCAGTAACGGTGTTCAGCCTTACATTGTTCAAACCGGAGTTGGACACTGATGGAAAGAAGTTACAACAAGCGGCTCGTTTTTTTCACATGCTTGCAGAGAAAGACTAGCCAAAACAAAGTTACTTGGTTGTCCCTTTTTCACATTTTCTGGGTTAGTAGATGCATCAGGGACCCAATTATAGCACTTAAACATGGAAAAAAATCAGATTTTCATGATATGTATATATATATTATATAAATAAAAAAAAAAACACTTTGTCATGTAAACAATTTACATTTGAAAAATTGATTCACTTTCTAAGAAGCACTTCTTTCATAATCTTGTTATATCAGATAAAAACTGCCAATCCTTTTAAATTACTGATCTTCTGTTGAGATGAATGAAAAAAAAGATTATTTGACCTAAAACTTGAATGCACCTTTAAACATCAGCGTGTTCATTTTGGCATTAAACTAACTGGGCCCATTTTTCCTATCACCATCAATAAAATCATTAATTTCCAACTCTGTGATGTCTAAATGGAGAGTTTTGTTGAGTTGTATGAAGGCGGAAATGTTCTGCAGATGTAGGTTCCTCTAATGTGGTTGATGAAAGCACAGACTTATCTGGTTTGAGGCTTCATTTCACCCAGACCACACTTTGCCCGATTTATACTTCCGTCACAAGGTGGGTGGTCTGAGCTGCCTCCGCTGCCTTTTTCCAGCCACTACCTACTTTTTCATCCTTAGAAAAGCATCTAAATAGAGACGTTTGGGTTTCTATAATGCATTTGACCCACAGTGACATGCAAGTTCTCAAGTTTAAATATACTACGAAGATACTTGGCGAAAGCTCAAGAATGTCACATTGTGCATACTGCAACATTCACAATCCACTGAAAGGACGTATCCTCAAATAACTGAAGTGTTCTTGAAAGCCTTAAGCTTACTTTCAAAGCCTGAGGTGAAAGTAAAGCTAGACTATTCTCTGTGGTGTGATTTCTCTCTTTTGTTGTGTGATGGAAAAACATAAATAGATCGGAATCGAATTACAGAGGAACTGAAAGCACACTCAGATCTTGACCTTATTCTGTAACAAAACAAACAGCATCTACGTCTCAACCATACTTTCCATGCCACTTCCTTTAGTGTGGTGTGGTTAAACTAGCGTGTTCTCGCTTACATTTTTCACACTCGCTTCTGCAACTCAGATGGCGCATGAGTAGATGTCCCACCAGCAAAGCCGCAACTTTGTTCAGACATGTGCGAGCAGTTATCGCATTAGGCCCTGCTGTCTGTTTAGCTGCTTTGGTTTTTATGTGGGTGCAGATGAGAGCAAGCTCTTACGTGCAATGGTGCAATTGCAGTGTGTGCACAGAGACGCTTGGATCCCATTGGCTCTGACTTCCTGTTATCACATCAGAGAAACCGGGTGAGTGGAAGAGGTGTGGAGAGAGAGAGAAATGAGAGTGAGCTTAAGGAACAGACAGTCATAGATAAAAGGAGATAAAGAGATAGAAATCTGTGAAGCGTGGTAAACGGTACACTCTGGCAAGAAATGCTGGGAGGTCAGTTGTGAACATTTTTGGCTG
The DNA here is from genome assembly GCF_018812025.1 of Megalobrama amblycephala. NCBI lineage: Eukaryota > Metazoa > Chordata > Actinopteri > Cypriniformes > Xenocyprididae > Megalobrama > Megalobrama amblycephala. The sequence goes on along the minus strand of NC_063062.1, from coordinate 12,626,109 downwards.
TTGCCATGACAACAGACAGCCCTGCCAGTTAGCGTAAGTGGAATTTAGTGTGGAGCCTAGCACTCTGCCCCATGCTGTCACAGAACTAGCTGCGCCCCAGCCACAGCGAGTTGACACATCCAGTCCCCCCTTCGGCATAATTTACCTCCCTGTCAGCATATTCAGAAAGAGTCAGACACGCCCGGAACTCTTTTTTTCTCTCGTCGGATGCGCCAGTAAAGAGCACCGCTATGTTTTGCACGCAGCTCAAAATGAAAGCATGCACCGTCTCCCAAGAGGACTGGCCTAATATAGAGCAAACAAAAAAGATGCAGGAAAATCGAAGAGAAAAACTGAGGGTCTGCGTCGAGCAATCAGGAACTCCACCAGTGACACCCCTCGCCCCCAACCCCCGCTATTTATGCAATGCGGTTTAGCTTGCATCTGAGGTCTACAAGCCATGTAATAAATCTGGCTTCTTTCAAATCAGCTTGCCACCACCGGCAGCAGAAGCCTCCCCAAGCAAAATGTTATTCCAACTTGTTAGTGTTTGAAGTCGAGGCACGCTGCAGTACAGAGACTGCTCGCATGTGGTTTATGGTCTGTGGGTTGTTTTTCTCTCTCTCTCTCTCTCAAGATATGGTGTCTCACTTTCCCAGTCAGGATATATCGCCACCGTTCAAGCCACAACTGTCACTCAGAGATAACAGCGGCGCATTGCGATAGAAGGGGGAAAAAAAGGGGAACTTTAAAAACAGCCTTGTGGTCGCAACTCATTCAGCGACAACATGAGCTTGTGTACTTGTGCGAGCTAGCGCTTTTTCCACCTCCTGTTCTGAGTTATAGTGCAAGGCTGCAAACTCGCGCTCTGGAGATTTAACTTCCTCCCACACTCTGCCCTCAAGAAAGGGAACTTGTTCTTTTAACCTCGTTAGTTCTGCTAAACTCATGACTTTTACACACCGCAACACAACTTGATAAAAGTGCGGGCTTCTTTGACTCACATCTTTCCATCCGGCCTATGTAAAACAAGCAGTGGGGTGAGCGCGGCTGTGCCACATATGACATCCTCTTTGAATATGCATGCTAAAACATCATTAACTCTATTAAACAAGACAAATCATTTTCCATAGACTCAGCGAGGCCACTAAAGTGCATCTTCAGTTTTAAATTGACTGTATACACTGTTTGAACATGCTTGATTAAATAGTGAAAACCTCCAAAGGACTGACCTTTATAAAACCTACGTAGAAATATCTAATTATAAACTCTGTTGGAGTTTACCAGCAGTTCAGAAAGTTCAGAGCTTCAATATTAAAAAAAAAACAATGCCATAAACTCCTGCCCACGTAGTACGACATGGAATATCACACAGATTCTTTAAGATAATTGGCTATTTTGAGAAAGGCAACATGACCTTAATGACTTATGAACACAAATCAATAAATTTCACACATATGGATGTTTTGCACAGGATTTAATCTTTAAAATCTGTCTTTAATTAAAACTCTCAAAAGTAGGCTGTTTAAGAGTTTTAGGCCAGAATCAGTAAGAATATAAGAGTAATGAATATAAAGTACAAATCAATCTGTAATGTTCTATGCAATTGTTCTGTGCCATGTGTTTATGACTTTATGGAATTACATTATAGTTGTTGTTGTTTTTTAATTGTTGGTTGTAGCATATTTTCTTTTTGTGAAGAATAAAAATAGTAAAGAAAAATAATAAATAAATATATATATTTCTTGCACATCTAAAAATGCATTGCTAAAAATTAAATCATTGATCATTCTTTTGTGGTGGGGCTAGTGAAAATGTAAAACAACTACTAGCCCTTATAAAAGAACTAAGTAATTCAGGGGACCTGTTACCACAACTTAAATAAATGCATGGTTACGAGTTAAAATTTTTAATTTATTGTTTTAATTAAAGTTGAAAACATTATTTTGTTTAGTTTTGTTGACATCATAATGTTGATCATTACATCAACTTATTATTGTGTGTAATTTAAACTAAAATTTCTGTGTTGTTTGGCTTTTTAAAAAATTTAAGTTGTAGTAACATATTGAAATTGTCTTGATAATTTATTTGGTTTTACTGAAGGGAAAGACCTGTTAATGTTTAATGCTATTATGTTTGACAAAAGTGTTTCTGTAATTTTTGTGGTTACCATTGGGCTGAAGAGTAGATACTGGAAGGTACACACTATTGATTCTATAAGTGACAAGTAATATCTTAGTTTTCATTAAGTATGTTAAATAAGTTATGTTACCATGTGCTATGATAGCTGTTGATTTGAACAGAAATAGATACGATTAATTGGTTCCAGGGCTACAACTTTGAGTTTATGCTACAGATTATTAAGTTCATCTAACTCAGTGTAGCTTGTTGGTTGAACATAATTTCACCCAAAGTTGTCATAACTCAAAAAAATTGATGCAAACTGTTGCGTTAATTTTTTTTGTAGAGCCAACACATTTATTTAGAGTAAACCATTTATAAATATATTTATAAATACTTATATTTGAGCCCTGATATGATACATTGTCTCTCCTTCACACACCCAATACCACAGATAATTCCATAAAATAATAATATATAGGTTTTAAGCCAGTATCAGGGTTTTGGGCTGGGGTGAGTTTGCAATAGAACACAACAGACCAACAACTGCACTGGAAATAAACTAAATGGATGGAGTGACTGAGGAGCTGAGAATATCCATCAATAACGTCCTCCGCCATAGATCCACAGCGGCAAAATGAAAACCATTAGATCAGTGGAGCCACGATGACTCTTCCTCCTCCTCTAGAAGACTCTTCATCACATGATCAATAAGCTGAAAGGGGTGAGGCAATAATAACAAGGACAGATGATTGCGTGGAGAGAGAAGGAGATAGAAAAGACACAGAGATATTAAGAAAACAAGATCAGAGCTGTGGTGTGATGAGAAACAGGCCTGGAGTGATGTTTATGACTGACTCCTCCCTCTCACCTCCACTCCTTAAGCACCCATGACCTCTGACCCCAGGGTCACCAGCCAGTCCCGCCCCGCTCCCATGCCTCCCCCCCAGGGAACAGAGAGGGAGGACAGGCTATTGATCAGACAGACTATTATCAGAACCCAAGGCTGTTTATCAGGCTGTCTGCTCATGAGTCACAAGAGTCTCCAGTCTCTAATGGAGCATGGCATTAGAACAACCCCCCACACCTGTCCTTGCCATCCCAGCACTTCCTCCCACCCCCTCCAGCTCTATTGATCCCTGCAACATCCGTCCTTGCCCCCGCTGTCACCCCTCCTTCCCCACGAGGCGTGATAAAGGGGCAACGTGTCTTGTCCCTGTAAGAATTGCTCCATGATGACTAGTCTCTTCGTGCTCTCCGGAGAGAAAAGGGAGGGCCTCTTGCTCATCAGGTGCTAGTCTTCCTCCTCTCAACCCCCCAGTTATACAGCCAGGGGAGTGCAGGAGCAAAACCTCCATTAACAGCAACAGAAACCATTACACGGGGGTTGTTAGCAACAGGAGACAATCTCACCATGTCTCACACATGACTTCCCTTTGATCTTTTGCTGCATGCATTATGCAATAGGAATGTGCCTATCTACTTCAAATTATAGAATATTCTGCATTTTAATAACTCGTTATTAGTAACTCATGCAGTCTAGACTTATAAATTGTGGTTAAAATTGTAATAATTATGCTGCTAGCAAGAGCAAAAGATTTTTGTCATTGTAAAGAAAACCTTGATTTATTTATTTACTTATTTTTTAAGAAAATTAGATGTTTGTCCTAAAAACAGAGAAAAAAAAACATTATTACCTTCATATATAAGCTAAAAGATGTATGATGTTAATGCTTTAAAGGTGCCCTAGAACCAGTTTTTACAAGATGTAATATAAGTCTAAGGTGTCCCCTGAATGTGTCTGTGAAGTTTTAGCTCAAAATACCCCATAGATTTTTTTTTAATTAATTTTTTTAACTGCCTATTTTGGGGCATCATTAACTATGCACCGATTCAGGCTGCAGTCCCTTTAAATCACGCGCTCCCTGCCCCCTGAGCTCTCGACTATAATACAGTGTATTTACAAAGTTCACACAGCTAATATAACCCTCAAATGGATCTTTACAAGATGTTCGTCATGCATACTGCATGCATGCGTCGGATCATGTGAGTATAGTATTTATTTGGATGTTTACATTTGATTCTGAATGAGTTTGAGCCTGTGCTTCATGGCTAAAGCTAACATTACACACTGTTAGAGAGATTTATAAAGAATTATACAGACTGCAAGTGTTTAAAAATGAAAATAGCGATGGCTATCTTGTCTCCGTGAATACAGTAAGAAACGATGGTAACTTTAACCACGTTTAACAGTACATTAGCAACATGCTAACGAAACATTTATAAAGACAATTTACAAATATCACTAAAAATACATGATGTCATGGATCATGTCAGTTATTATTGCTCCATCTGCCATTTTTCGCTATTATTCTTGCTTGCTTACCTAGTCTGATGATTCAGCTGTGCACAGATCCAGACGTTAATACTGGCTGCCCTTGTGTAATGCCTTGAACATGGGCTGGCATATGCAAATATTGGGGGCGTACATATTAATGATCCTGACTGTTACTTAAAAGTTGGTGTTATGTTGAGATTTGCCTGTTCTTCGGAGGTCTTTTAAACAAATGAGATTTATATAAGAAGGAGGAAACAATGGTGTTTGAGACTCACTGTATGTCATTTCCATGTACTGAACTCTTGTTATTCAACTATGCCAAGATAAATTCAATTTTTAATTCTAGGGCACCTTTAATGAAAAATATTTAAATACAGTTCTGTCATGAAACTCTAGATGGTGCAGGCTAATAGGTCCTTTAACTCAACCTGCCCGTAATCACATCATTAACTATAGGAGACAGCTGATTGGTTCCTGCTGTATTCTGTAGCCAATGAGCTTGCGTGCTCAACCTTCAAAAGCATGGGTAGCATTTGCCTTAGTAGTGCATCGCGCTTTCAGAAACCCTCCACCTTCCCCAGCTCCACCTGTATAGATCTATAGAATATGTAAATATGTGTTGCATGCTTTCCTGTCAATAACAAAATAAACACAACAAAATGACAGTGATGAGAAGACAATTGTAAAGAAAGCATCTGATCATAGCGATGTGGATGTTTTCACGAGCTCTGCAATTCGACACTCCAGTAAAGTCATTCCACATTTATTTATATACCACTTTATACATTTGACAAAAAGCAAGCAGCTTTACGCTATTAAACATTTAAAAAACACGTGTCTCTTTCAATTAGAATTACAATTATATTTCCTTCAATGAAGCAGTTCTATGAAGTGTGTTCATGTTTTTAAAGATTTCGACGTCAAAGAAGGCGGAGCCTTAGAGCCACACCTACCCATTACATAATCGCCATGGATCATTAAATGGTAGTTTGAAGGTGTTTACCAGCCAGAAAGTCCCGAAAAGAACCTGAAACTCCAGCCAGAAAGTCCCGAAACAAACACAAACCGAACTTTGTTTTGGCCTGATTTTGTTCGAAATGACGAAAAACCAGTATAAAAAAAAGTATATTGGGGCCTTTACTAACTCACTGTTGGTGAATACAATTTGAATCTTATGTTCATATACAAAGTTGTGAAAACTGCATGCCACGATTACCATGTCAGAAGAGTCGGCTTTAATTGAGGTGCCATGCACCGGAATGCCCTCTGTGCCAGGCGGTGTCGACCCATGCAACATGCAGCTTCATTTGGAGGTCACCAGAGGCAGTCAGTGGTGTGTGGAGGATAAAAACACAATGATGAGGATTTAATGATATCCAGCTCCCCGGCTATTGATAGCCAGAGTCAATGGGCTGCGCTGTCAGTGTGTCTCTCAGATACACGGCAGCTTAGCAGGGCCTTTGTGAGATGAAAACATCAGAGATCAATAGGACACAGGGGAGAATCAATAACCCGCCCAGCGCCCTGTGGCTTTCCTGGGGAAGCGTCTCTCTCTCACACACACACTTTCCCTCGTTTTTATTGCGCTGTCAATGTACCATTAACCGTGCTCATAAAACATGCATCAGGCTTCGTCACAGGCATCGTATGCTAATGACTGACTGCTAATGAATATGAATGTTCCCCTCATAAACAGAGGCTCTGTTTCATTACATCTCTTCACACCTCACTGGGCTCACAAAGGCTGCTTAGGATGCAATGTAAATCAGGGCTTTAGATGGGTAAAGTACATCACCGTTTACATTCAAATGTTCTATAGTCTGCACATAAACTGCTCTCCCTGCAGTGCTCGACAACCAACAATGCATAATCATGAATTCACCACAATTTTCAAACAAATGGCAATTGATTTAAATTCCTTAAAGGGATAGCTCACGCAAAAATGAAAATTATCCCATGATTTACTCACCCTCAAGCCACCCTAGGTGTATATGACTATCTTCTTTTAGACAAACACAATCGGGGATACATTTAAAAATATCCTGGCTCTCCCAAGCTTTATAATGGTAATGAGTGGGGGGGGTGTTTTGAAGCTCAAAAAAAATGCATCCATCATAATATAATCCAGACGGCTCCAGGGGGTTAATAAAGGCCTTCTGAAGTGAAGCGATGGGTTTTTGTAAGACAAATATACATATTTAAAACTTTTAGCTGTAATAACTAGCTTCTGGCAGACGGCTGTACGCATCGATTTGCGGCAGAAGAGTAACCCCTGACCCGACACACGTCATACATTGCTTCAGGGGTTACTCATTTGGCGCAAGTTGACTTGCCCAGTATGCGTACGATCTTCTGGCGGAACTAGTTATTTTAATTTATAAAGTTTTAAATATGTATATTTTTCTTACAAAAACCCATCACTTCGCTTCAGAAGGCCTTTATTAAAGGTGCTAAATAGGATGTTTTGTTTTATACATTTTTGCAATATTACTTGAAACTGTCTTTACTAACTGATAAAAGACTATTTATTAGGTGCACTGATAGTAATAATATTAATATACATCATCTGTGCACGAGGTAGGGCCTTAAAAACATCAGCCAATCGTTTATGCAATCATCGCGTAAACGATTGGCCCTCTGGCTTGTCAATCACTGCCGTGACGTTCCTTGTGAGAGACGAGCGTGACTGCGCTCTCCAGTAACTTTCCACACTCTTCAGGCGCCGCATTCAATGTTTTTGTCAGGAGACAGGAGTAACAACTGCAGATTATGAGTTACCTGCGGTGAGTCCGACATAATGAATCCACTAACACGACACAGCGAATGCCGGTGGTAAACACTCGTGTTCCAATACTCGTGCACGAGTTTTGGGAGGCGTTCCTTTGAAATGAGCTGTGAAGGAGGGGGGCTGTTCTTACGCATGCGCTCATTTCAAAAACTCACTAACAGTCTTTGGATTCTCAGTCGATGAAAAAATCCTCTCTATCACCTTTAACCCTCTGGAGCCGTATGGATTTTATTTATGATGGACGGATGCATTTTGGGGGTGCTTCAAAACATGCCCCCCGTTCACTACCATTATAAAGCTTGGGAAGAGCAAGGATATTTTTAAATATATCTCCGATTGTGTTCATCTGAAAGAAGATAGTCATAGTAAATCATGGGATAATTTTCATTTTTGGATGAACTATCCCTTTAGAAGCATAGTTCTTGCCAAAAATAAAAATTGTGTCATCATTTTGCTCCAAATTTGCACCTTGACTTACTTTCTTCTGAAAGAACACAAAAGAAGATATTCTGAAAAATGTTTGTCCATACAATGAAAGTCGATGGGGTCCAAAACAATGAGACGTTTTATATCTTCTTTTGTGCTCCACAGAAAAAAAGAAAGTGAAAAAAGTTTGGAACAGCATGAGGGTGAATAAATGACAGAAATCTTGGAATAAACTATCCCTTTCAAAGCTGCAGCGCCCATTATCTTAAACGGCAGCGCTCGATACGGCAAGACTTTTGAGTCTGAAGGCGACATGAAAAAGCAGTAATTCAGCATTCTTACACACCACTTTGGCAATTCAGTCTGAAGATGTACAAGATTAATTACTATCATTGTAAGATGTGAAAGAGAGAATTGGACCTTAATTATGTTAACCTCCAGACCAGCACCTTGTCTTTTAAAAGCGTAACTCAATGGTAAGAGAAAGATTGCTATTAAGATGCTTTCTCAGTATCCTTGACAGTCTCTGCCAGGCACACTGATCCAATTATCCATTTATAATTAATTCTATTAAAGTAAATGCCTCTGTACAAACACTATTTTTGATCATAGTGAGCGCAGATCTTGTTGGCCATGATTATTATTCACATCCATTAAAGTGCATATTCATCTTGAATACTCATCCTTAAGTATTAGATGCCTACTTGCATGACAGAACATAAGTACAAGGTTGAGGTCAAAGGTCACAAGGGGCACGTTCTGTCTGTCCTCACCTGGGCTGCACGAACGAGGTATATAGAAGAAGGAAAACACATGAGAAAAGAACACATGCATTTATCCAATAAATAAAAAGGCTTGATGCCTTTGATGGAGTACCGCTCAATGCAGGCATTTAGTTCAGCCTCTCTTCGATCCCACTGTTGCTGCCAGAGGAGCTGTTAGCCTAGAGAAACATTAATGATTCAACAGAAATGAAATGCACAAATACCAAAGTGAAGCAGCCATTTTGCAGACAGGCCCCGAGGCCACTCTGCAGTTATTAAAAAACCTAACATTATACATTCACATCACAGATAAGTCGGATCGCTTGTTCTCTCATATTAAGCCTGTTTGGTCTGGTGGGGATTGATCAGAGGACAGAGCCATCGAACAAACTTCTCTTTTGTCACGCCGTTGAAATATTCATAACATTTTTCATTATCTCCGCATTCGAATGCAACGGCGCAATCGCCTTGTTAGGGAGGAATCAGATGCAAAATGAGAAATGTTACTCTTCAGTGGGAACGTCTTATGAATCGGCTGTCCATCAGCCAGGGAAGGCACAAGTGCTGGAGAATGAGAAGAGAGCAATTCTATGGCTCAGTGGCAGAGGCAGGCAGACAGACAATCAGTATTCAACAGAGTCAGAGTGCAAGAGGGGCCCCTGACTCTCTCTCTCTCTCTCTCCATTGATTGGTACCTCAACCCGTGCTGAAATCAGTCATAATGTAACAGGATGATTGTGATCACACCAGAGCTCAGTTCAGGTGTTTAAGCTGACCCATAATGCATTATCACTATCATCCAATTACAAACTATTAGGTTGTATGTGGCTATTATGTTTCACCCCAAATGACAAAGATGCAGATGCCCCCCAAAAATATTCATACACTTAAAGGGATAGTTTCAAAAAATTAAAATTCTGTAATCATTTACTCACCTTCATGTCATTTTAAACCTGTATGCATTTCTTTCTTCTGCAGAACACAAAAGACAACATTTTGAAGTGTTGGTAAACAAACAGTTTTGGTGACTACTGACTTTCATTGTATGGACAAAAAAAAAGAGACATTTCTTAAAGGGGTCATGCATTGAGATATTAACTTTTCTTGAGCTTTTAATATAAAAGCAATGATGTCATTGTACTATAAGAATATCTTGTAAGTTTCAGAACAGAAAACGTCTTTGTTAGTCCAATAAAAGCTTTTATTGACACCAGGCCCAGCGAACGACTGATCCTGGAATGTGGAAACGCCGCCTCCACATAAGAAATCAACGCTGTCCCCACCCACAGGTGTGTTAGTGATATGACGAGGAGAGAAGAGCGATACAGGGCTAAAAATAACATTACCTTTCAAAAGATCCTAATGCTAGGAATATGGTTATATATTTTCAACAATGTGAAAGTCTCATTTGAGCTTTATTTATTTGTATTCGGTACATTTCACTGTGGATTCTTTGGTAAATCAATGTCATTTCGGCGCAGGCTTTGAAAACAGACTTTTACAATATGGACACAACAGTAATGCGACAACTATGTTAATTCTAATGCCTGATCTGATATGTAACGATTCATGTACAGTCAGATGTTCTATGTCTATGTGTCAGTAAATCAAATCAGCTTCACGTTGTTTCTCTTAGTAGGATGAAAATAATCTGTTATTTAAATGGTGATTAAATTATATATAGAAAGAGATGAAAGAGCGCTCCCTTTACAATCGCTGGAGCTGTCAATCAAACATTGCAAGTTTATCGGTTACTGAGTTTCTGGACTCAAGCCAAAACTCAAAAATGAAAGCATTCATTAGTGTGCAGGAATTTAGTTGCAATGACTAGATCACTGCTTTCATGCACTCAACAGCATGTCTGATCGGCTACAGTGTTCATCTCTGCAACCTTTCATGCCACTAAATCTAATGCCATAGATCTAAATGTAATCAACACTTTTCACGATTAGTTAACCTTGAGAGCTGTAATAGTAAAAATATGCTAAAAGTTTTCGAGAGAGTAATACTTAGTTATTTCAAATGGAAAGATGTTAGCCAATCACAGCGGTGGGCGTTTACACTGAAGTCTCACAGCAGACACGCCCCTTAAAACAGAGCGTTCAAATCAGAGGGCTAAAATCAGGGTAGGAAAAATGTCTTTTATTTCTAAATTATGACAATTTTTGATGAAAAATGCATACTAACATTATAAGTGCTCCCCAGAAAACATTATAAAACAACGCAGTTCATGACCCCTTTAAAATATTTTCTGTTATGCTTCACAGAAGACAGAAAGTCATACAGGTTTGGAACGATAAGGGCAAGTAAATGATGACAGAATTTTATTTTAGCAACTATCCCTTTACACAACACATTTCCCCTCCTTAAAACGTCTTTTACAGTTCACATGAGATGAGAATGTGTTTTCCCATAAGGGCCACCATGTTGACATTACACAACCAGCTAAACACTACTTTTTCCTCTCACTCTAAAAACTTTTGCACACAGAATAAATTAATCGTGGCTGACTCATTTTTTACAGTGGCATTTGTAAATGAAAATTGTTTTTTATGTATTTAAAGAAAGACACATTTCCTGCTTAGTCACAAAAATATGATTCTTTTTATTTTTCTGTCATTTCTCACACGGTAGCCATTTGTCAACATACAGAAACAGGAGTCTGCATCTGGCATTGCTGGTTCTGTTCCTGATTATTATCTATTTAACAAGCTTCCCATCTTTCTCAAGGCTACTGTTGTCCACAAGGTCAGGCCCACTTCATACAGCACTGGCTCCCTCACAGCAGCTATAATGACATCACCATCATTTTGATTGACAGCATAGGGATGTTTCCATCCAGTACTGTAAACAAGCTTGCAAGAACCAGCTGCATTTGAGTGCTAACTGACAGACACTGTTATGACTGGGGCAGAACTTTGCTACCCACACCTGTTCATCATCAGCCAGCACTGCCAACCGGTTAATATTTTATGTCATTCGGATTTATTAAATTTAAGAATTCTGAGCTAGGTGAAGGGAAAAATGAGGAGGCAATTCACTGAACTTTAAATGTCAAGTTTCCATGACTTAAAATTTGCCATTATTGTATCAATTGCCTATTTAGTTAGTCTAAGCTGCATCTCTTATTCCACTTGGCTTTAATTCTCAATATGATGTGTGTTATACAAGGAAAGCACATGGTGAACAAAGTGCTTATTTCTTTCTATTAATAAATGACAACATCACATAAACACTCATGAACCAGTAAACACATTAAATATCTTTGACTTGCTACACACAGACCTAAAGACTAAATTAATGATGACTAGAGTAATAATCAACAAACTGAACATTTTGAATGTTCAGTTTGTTGAACAAACTCACCACAAGACAAAAAGTTACTAAATGTGATGTATTCTCATGCCTCAGTGCATTCTGGGAAGAGGATGATAACACTGAACAAAACCCACTTTATTTCAGTGTAGGCCTATTTAGACACAAAAAGATGCATTAACTAACAAAAAAACGTTTTTAGAAAATCTCAAGTTTTTAGAAATAATTAAACCAGCTATAAACCAAAATAGGTAAACCCAAAATAATCTCAAATTAATAAACTTCAATAGATCTTTGCTTATTCTTTAAATCATTAAAGGGTTAGTTCACCCAAAAATGAAAATTCTGTCATTAATTACTCACCCTCATGTCGTTCTACACCTGTAAGGCCTTTGCTCATCTTCAGAACACAAATTAAGATATTTTTTGATGAAATCCGATGGGCCTTCTCAATGAGGCCTCTATGAGGCCAATGAGGCCTCTATTGCCAGCAAGTTAATTTATACTTTCAGTGCCCAGAAAGCTACTAAAACATATTTAAAACAGTTCATGTGATACAGTGGTACTACCTTAATATAATAAAGCAACGAGAATACTTTTTGTGCGCCAAAAAAAAACAAAATAACAACTTTTCAATGATCTAGTGATGGGCGATTTCAAAACACTGCTTCGAATCTTTTGTTTCAAATCTGCGGTTCGGAGCACCAAAGTCACGTGATTTCAGCGGTTTGGCACGCGATCCGAACCACTGATTCGAAACAAAAGATTTGTAAAGTTTCATGAAGCAGTGTTTTGAAATCATCCATCACTAGATATTGTTGAAAAGTCGTTTTTTTTTTTTTTTTGGAGAATACAAAAAAGTATTCTCGTTGCTTTATAATATTAATGTAGAACCACTGTAGTCACATGAACTATTTTAAATATGTTTTTAGGGTTGCTGGCAATAGAGGCCTCACTAAGCCATCAGATTTCATCAAAAATATCTTAATTTGTGTTCTGAAGATGAACAAAGGTCTTACGCATATAGAACGACATGAGGGTGAGTAATAAATGACATAATTTTCATTTTTGGGTGAACTAACCCTTTAAATCTAAGAACCATTTATCAGAAGGCCGAGTTCTGACCTACTGTTTCAGAGTCATCTGTTTCAAAGAGAGAGCACTGCTCCCACAGGCCCTTTAAAACAGAATGGGGGAAAACTGTGTTTCCTCAAACACAGTGCATAATCAATGTTGACAAGCTGGGAAATCAGATCTTACAAAGCTGGACCGTCCCCAAAGGCAGAACATGCTCAAGCACTAACGAAAGCGGCACTTTAATTCTCGGGCATTTTCGGCGTGGCTTAAAACTCAGGCAAGCGTTAAACGTGCACTGATCGTATAGCCAAGTGAAGGTTAGAAGGACAGTGTGTGAATCGGCCAACTCAAGTGTGCACGAATCTCCACAGAGCTGCCTCAGACACGCATCCTGAGCTATGCTAATTCACTTGTCCCAAACCCTCTCATCAACTTGCCCTTATTTTGAGGTCACTATCGCATGCGTCACCACAAGAGCTCATCCAGGAAGGCAGAGAGTTTATAATGCGCAATTCTGGATGCACCCTCTGACAGCTGTCACTCAAGTACTCTCCACAACCCAACACTACACTGATTTGATTGCTGATCTTTTGACCCGCAGCCCCATTCTGTCTCTGCTCTAGACATGAAGCAGCTCCCGAGCTGGAACAAGAGCTCGGCTGCACTACGCTATGCTTAAGGGAGCCTCACACATACACTCGGGGAGATGCAAATAGCTTATTATGTAATCTTTTATATTATAGCAATTTTTCATTGCCACTTGAGACGAGAGGCTGTGCAAATGAGACGCGGTCAGGATGACAAGTGAAGGTAAGAGTCGCACCATACGTTATGTGATTTCTCCATAATTGCTATGCTTCAAGCCCCTTCTTGACGTGAACATGGGGAGCACTGGGCTCCCAGAAGCCTGTAATCTGATGGCAGACACGCTGAACACTGCTAAGGGCCCCTCAACCTGCTGCCATCCATCTTTCTAGAGACAGCGACACTGTGAAACGAGAAGCTAGATAAATCTACATCACTCTCTATTTAGCTTCAATATCAAATTGCTGAATTACATTTGCGCTGAGGAAAAATATGTATAGGAACAATGTGTTGCAGAAAATTATAGTGATCTCCTCAACTGTGAAATTCCACAAAAAGGATGTAAAAGCACCATTAAAGTATCATCAATATATAACAGAACACTCACACCAAGGACAAGGTCAATATTTTCAGTGAATAACATCTTTAAAAAGCTATTGTATGGCTCCATAATACTTTGAAAATAGCATGACTTTATGGCGCTTTTTTTTGTCTTTCAGCAAACTTACAATTGAGAGCAAAAAACTTATTTAAGTGGATTTGGCCATTCACATATTTAGCTCACAGGAACACTATCTCTACAATGGTAACTTTAAATAACACATTATCTTCAGAAATATGACTTTAGAAATTAGGCAGAGTGTGTGTAAGGCTGGGCGTGCACTTGAGACTGAAATTTACTTACTCAAACCACTGCCTACCTGCTGCTGCTTCCGATTGCTTTTAGAGGGGAAAAGCTGCACATAACTACTGTTCTAGGATAATTTTTACCGTAATATTAGCATATTGGCGAAACACACAGTACTGTGCAAAAGTCTTAGGCACTTAGTCAGTATTTTCACCCACAAAAAAGGGTTTTAAGCCAGTTATTTATATCTTTTACTGTGGTGTATCAGTAGGAAATATCAGTTCACATTTACAAACATTCATTTTGCCATTACTTGTAATAATCCAGCAGGATTTTTGAATGCACAATAAGTCTGACAACAGCCGGTGCTCCACACAGAGATCTGATCTCACCATTATCGAATCCGTCTCTGATTACATGAAGAAACAAATGAAACTGAGACAAACTAAATCCAGAAGAACTGTGGCCTGTCTCCAAGACGCTTGAAGAAACCTTCCTGCAAAGCTACCTGAAAAACAATGCGCAATTGTACCTGGACAAAAGCTGTTTTAAACACAAAGGGCAGTCACACCAGATATTGATTTGATTTAGTTAATAGAAGTTAATTGATAAATAAAATCTATTTATGACAGTGTTTTTGAAAGCATCCTCACTTTACAGCATTTTTACACGAATGCCTAAAACTCTTCACAGTACCGTATCTTTGCAGGCAGGTTTCTTCAAGCGTCTTGGAGACACGGCCACAGTTCTTCTGGATTTAGTTTATCTCAGTTTCATCTGTTTCTTCATGTAATCACAGACAGACTCAATGATGGTGAGATCAGATCTCTGTGTGGAAATGTAAACATTTCCAAACAGATTACATTTCATCAATTGTAATAATCCAGTGAGATTTTTGAATGATGAAAATCTGACAACAGCCGGAGCTCCACATGGAGATCTGATCTCACCATCATTAAGTCTGTCTGTGATTACATGAAGAAACAAATGAAACTGAGATAAACTAAATCCAGAAGAACTGTGGCCGTGTCTCCAAGACGCTTGAAGAAACCTGCCTGCAAAGATACGGTACTGTGAAGAGTTTTAGGCATTCGTGTAAAAATGCTGTAAAGTGAGGATGCTTTCAAAAACACTGTCATAAATAGATTTTATTTATCAATTAACTTCTATTAACTAAATCAAATCAATATCTGGTGTGACTGCCCTTTGTGTTTAAAACAGCTTTTGTCCAGGTACGCTTGAAGAAACCGACCTGCAAAGATACGGTACTGTGAAGAGTGGGGTTTTTTTGGGGGGTGAAATACTGACGTGCCAAAAATGATGGCAAATGATCCAGTGTGTATCTGTGTTTGCGCTCTGAAGAACGACAAGGCTTTACAACATGTTTTTGCAGCATTGAGCAATGTAACCAATCACAAACCTATCTGTTGATTTCTTGAACGCAATGACCAATCAGAGGTGTTTAAGTTAGCACTGAACAAAAACACTGGCGTTTTGAGCAGTGAGTTCTGCTCTCTGGCAAATATCCCCTCATTACAACAAACACTTATGTAAAGAAGAGATTCATTGTGCAGACAGTTAAATTTATTGTTACAGAACTTCTTGAGATCGCGATGAACTAAGATGAGTGAGATTTTTAGTCATTATAAAGCGAGTGCGTGCTTTCTGCCAAATCCTGTGTACGTAATCTGTTAAAATTAACAGTGGTTTGTGAACATAGATGCTTTATTAACAAATAATTTATCAGCAGTGTTTATTTTGGGATATGTAGGTAGCGCAGTGGCAAGTAAATTAAAGCTATTTCAAGGAAATCTATTTAAATGTGTTTTTAAATGGGAATCGCATCTCCTTACCCTGGAGTTGGTTTACCCTCTGCCTATGATCAGAAAATTCATAGTTACACATTATTACACAAAACAGAACTTGAAACATAATTAGGCTATAATTATAATGACTTGTAGCAAAGACTCAGACAAATCCGGCGAAACACGGAAGTAAAGCAGCGCCGCCATTACTGCATGCCTTGCTGCTAAGGAAGCAGCAGAAGTAGCGTGTTGGTCCCGTAGGCTGTAGCAGATGTTAGCTATATAGTTTTTTTTAGTTACCTATGCTGTCCAGTGATGCCGGGCAGAGCGTGTTGTGTGGTTGGTTGTTTTAACAACAGCACAAAACTACAGGCCTGGAATAAAACCGTTTGTGTAATCCACGAAGCTTTGTTGCACATTGACTGCCCATGTTTACGGCCATACGGATTGCACAGAGTTCCTGGTCGAGCGGAGGACCAAGATGTGCGTCAAAAGTGGATGAAACACATAACCGAGGTGGCTCATCGCATGCCAGATGATTAATAAAATAATCTTCAATACCTATAAGAACATGTATTTTATTGCTACAACTGGTCGTGGCTAAGGCCATCCTTAAAAATATTTTGGTTTGCCGTAACAGCCAAAAAAATAAAAAATGGTCGGTAGGTCGTAAAAAATGTAAAAAAAAAATTTTTTTATTGCATCACATTAAGTGTATTGTGATTGTCAAAACATTTTAGTAACTAAGCTGAATTTTATTAGGTTTAGTGACATGTTACAATGTTTACATGGTAGGCTACAATTTCTGGTAAGCTACACTTTTTTATTATTTTTATTCAATTATTATTATTTAATTATTATTGTGATTTGATTTAATATTGACTCATTTGGATAAATATTAGGTAGGCTATAATTTTTCTCAAGAAAAAAACAACTCACCTAACTTAATGCTGTAAACATACAGAGAGCCCTATCAGCTGGCAGTATTATTTAAAAATAACAATTTAAATATAATGCATTTTTTATTATAATAACAACTTTATTCAATGATATAAGTAAAAATATAAAAAAGATGTAATACAGTACACATATCAGCCAAAACAGGTTCTGTGTGAGGGGCTGCTAGCTGACAGCCGTCGGTCATTTCTGAGAGATTTACCTCAGACGAAGGTAAGTGTGAATACATAAATCCATTTTTAAAAACATGTTTACAAGAACATAACATTATACGTCGTTTGATGTTGTAATATTTTTTTAATCTGTATTTCTAGCATGTCACATTTACAAGCACCAAAACGGTATTTATTGTTTGAATTTCGTAATAAAATTGACAGAATCTGAGAGCTGAGATTTTTTTCTATCATAAGTAACCTGCTCTGTCTAGTCTGTCGGTCTCTGTGTCCTCTTTACTTCGCGATTTTTCTGTGCGTGAGAAAATGGATGTGTGGCGTGAGAGCGTGTGAAAAGCGTCAATTGCGTGTGTCTCACATTTTATTGCATTTGTGTTAGCTGTTTGAAGAGTAAAAAAAATCCGTGGGTCTTAACGCAATTACAATCGGCAAGTCGGTCGGACTAAAAGGGGAAAAAATAATTAATTTGGTCGGTCCTAAATTGACAGGGTCGGTCGGGTTATGGCAAACAAGAATATTTTTAAGGATGGCCTAATAATTATTTGAAACTTAAGCTTGTGAACATATTAGCAACACAGCTATAATGACAGCGTTCGGTTTTATTGTTGTCATCAATTAATACACTTCTTAATTACATGACATTACATTTTTACATTATTACATTATGTTGTCAATAAATTACCTTTATCTGTAAGTTTTGGCCACTGCCTGACATCATCTACCCATGTTCCCTTTCACCAGACATTTTCTTTAATGAGCAGGATATGCGCTTTAATTGAAATGTCATTAGAGGGCACCGGCCGGCAAGTGTCACACCGTCACACTCATAGGCACGCAGTAATGGCGGCAGGCAAGATGGCGGCGCCCATAGAGTTCGCGGCGGATTTGTGTATAGAATAACACAAGACGTCACCCGTATTGTTTTGAATGGGAGAATGTGTAACGCGCAATATGGCGGAATAAATCCCGCCTTCTAAATAAGAGCCAATCGCCGACTGGTAAAGTCATCGCGTCACTTCAGCGGCCGTTAGAATCACCAGTTTCTATAGACCTTATTTTCCAGAGAAACATGCGCGCCGCCATATTTAGAATATTGTCTTTGAACTTCCGTTTTCGCGGTAGCCCTGTACATTTCTATGGCATCGCTGTTGAAGAATAATTAGCTGGTGAAGTGGATTTACGTGTTATAGAGTTAACAAAAGTTATCATGAGCACTGTAATGTTTAAAGCGGGTGTCTTAACAAATGTCAGTAGAACGGGAAGATTTTAAAATGAGCAGTTCATTCATAAATACATAAGATCGCTGTGGAAATACAAGCCGGAAGTCAAAAGACAACGAGCGCAGCGCTGAAAAGGGGCGGGGCTACATAAGGTCTATAGAAACAGTCAGACGCGCGCCTCCGAAGAGACGCGCATTTAGGTCTGCGCATGCGCATTAGCTTGATCCAGCCTGAAAAATAGTTTTTTTTTTGTCATGATTCGAGCGTTTAGAAACTAAATTTATGAGCCGGTTGTTGTTAGATTTCATTGGTGATTTCAAATATGAAATTTAATCGTAAGGTTGGCAAACAGTTTTGGAGAATTTGATGTTTCCCCATTCAAAGAGATTGCATGATGCCCAGGATGCCCGAGAGGCGTTTCAAAGATGGCCGCCGAGTTAAATGACTTGTCTTAAAGGGACTTCGCTTGTATCACTCGGAGACCTGCCCTGCGTCTCAATCAGCTCCCTAGTTCCCTAGGTCGTGAATCAGTATATCATGTAAATTAATGTGGCTGATTCCCTGATCAGTGCCCTGACTACTGAACTAGGGAGCTGATTGAGACGCACCCCTGCTGCCTTCATCTATCCGCTTGTTAAGTCGTGACGTAAAGAACGCTGTTTCCGGGTCCAAGCCTCGACTCGTTTCACTTGAGAATGCCATCGACGGCCGTTTATGAGCGCTATTTATTCATATTAAACATCAATCATTTAAAAAAGTTAAACATTTTAAATACTTACAGTCTACACAACAGTCTCCGTGCTCACAGCGTCACAGATATTAATATTTTAATGATTTATAAAAGATGAATCATTGTCTGGCCATCTGGAATTTTGATATGGAGATAAAGGTTGTAATTTTATATTTTTTGTAGTATTACACCACATCGTGTATGTATATTAGCACATTTTTCTTGTGGTATGAGATAGAGCGTTAGGACCCGGAAGCGCTGCCGCGTGACGTCAGACTTAACAAGCGGATATTAAGGGTGAGTACACTCAAAGCCTTTGTTACACATCATTATGCTCAGATGTAGGCTATATAGGATGTAGGCTTTTGTGCCTCCTGTTTGCAAAGTATAGGCATAATGCAAAAGGGTTTCGTTTTGGTGTAGTTTGGTCTAATTAGGATGGACTTGTGTTTTGTATAGAACTTGGTCTATTTCATTAATAATAAATGCAGGATGTTATTGTTTGAGAGTAATACAAGAGCATTGTGCATTGTTTAAACAGTCCCATGACACCAGGGAATGAGAGAACAGAAACATAAAATGTCCCCAGTTTGTCTTTGGGGCAAAACCAGCTAATGCAGTCAAAAAAACACATCATGAAGTCAAGTGGATTACAGAGAACATCTTAATGGTTGCTGAAAAGTAGGTTAAGAAAAAACACACTTATCGGTGCCTTATTTCTTATTTTCCATTAAGTCTTTAAGGTTTGAATGACCATTTTCTGGTCAGAGAACACTGCGATGAAATGATCCACAAAGACAACGTGATATAACTCCCCTTTTTAGCCGAGTTCCTAGAGGATTTGCTGAATTTAATATTTCATAAGGGACATTTTGTAGACTCCGGCCAAATCTAGAAACTAACGAGTTGAAACACAAATCTAAAAGACACCCTGCTCTCAGCAGCCAGTGAGGGGCCCATTAGTTTCAGTCGGTTTTAGCAGCACAGTTTAGCCTATGGGGGCCTGTTCAAGGCCTATGAAAAAGCAGCAGTGGTGTGCAAGCATGGCATGTAAACAGGCCTTTAATCAGGGAATGGTTTGGGGAGAGCTCTTTTTAATCTGTGATTATAACGGCAGATCAATGCGATTCCCGCTTCAAGCTGTGTCCAAGACAAAAAGGAGGATTTGCATCAAATATTCATAAGCAATGCTTCCTAATGGTTCTCCAGCCAGAGCCGATTTGGGGGTTTTATTATAGGATATTGTGCAGAGTCAATGGACTTACTGGACTCTTTTAATTACAGGGCAGTGCACCTCTGCAGTCCCAGACAATTTCACTGGGGGTTTCTTTTGATCTTCTTGTTTCTAAGGCCTGTTAATATGCAGAATGCATTCGGGTACTGTTACAGAGACATAATTCAAGAATTCATCCAAGCATTAATGGTATAATCACACTGATATAATGTGAGGATCAGGAGTGTAACTTCATCATTTGGGTTAAAATATCTAAAAACTAAATATGGTTACACTTATTTTAAGGTGTCCTTGTTACAGTGTAATTATACATTTACGTACTGAGTAATGTCAGTTAACAACATGTACTTACTATAAGGTCAGGTTAGGAAAAGTCTGGTTTAGGGTTAGTTGCTTGTAATTATGCACAATTTACTGTTATTACTACAGTAAGTACATGCAACATATATAACAAGGACACTGTAAAATAAAATGTTACCCAAAATATTTATCCAAAATAAAATATAGAGAACATATTTATATCAGTGTTTCAGTGCCACTGCAAAATAAATCATTACCCGAGTTTGTGTATGTGAATGTGAGTCAGAAGTCTGTATTATGGTAAATAAAGCAGTGTAACAAGAAAAAAATGACAAGAAACATAGTTTTTGGCATGGTAATGGGTATGACGATGTTGATATGTTTGGTCTTGGCGGAATAGATCTGCTACTCTGCCGCAGTTTTTATTGCTGCTGCTGTTGGTTATTGCTGCTGAATAGCAAGTACGGGACTTGCTACTGCCAATACATACATGACACGCTGCTGTGAGCAAGTAAGACATGCTGCTGCTGTAATATAGCGTACATGAATTACCCATAGCAGATCTATACAGGTGGAGCTGGGGAAGGTGGAGGGTTTCTTAAAGCGTGCTGCACTGCTAAGGCAAATGCTGAGCATGTGAGCTCATTGGCTACTGATACAGCAGGAACCAATCAGCTGTGCCCTATAGAGAATGATGTGATTACAAGCAGGTTGAGTTGAAGGACCTATTAGCCTGCGTCATCTAGAGTTTCATGACAGAACTTTGTATTTCTATTGAGTCCCCTCTGTCTGCATGCAAAAATGAATAGTGTAATTCAATTCAGAAACAAATGAGTGAATCAAACACCAGTGCAAATCCTTCACTGAACTGAATCAACATCTGACTCACTTAGTGAATTGAATTCTTTTTTGATCATTATTTTCAGTGATGTCCGTTTCAAACTAAGCAAATTTTTTGTCAGTATCATTACTGATTGTATGATGTATTGATAAAGATAAACATTTGCATTATACTATTTTGTTTTTGATAAATGAAAGAATGTGTGTGTGTGTAAATATATATGTATATACACACACATTGCATATAAAGTAAACATTCATAGTTTACTAAAGAGTAGAGCAATTTTCCTTAAAAATCTGACAAGTTGGAAAAAAACTCTTCTGCACTAATAAATTCCATTAAATTGAATTAGAAATGGAAACAGATGTTTTCATTGAATTATATGCCAGATGGTTTCATTTGCCTAATTAAGTCTCAAACTGTCAGTCAAACTGAGTTGCGTGCTACAATTTGTCAATACTCCCCTAGATTCAAGCATTAAAACCTTGTGCATGTCTATTTTTGTTTCAAAAATCTACCTTACCCAGAAATCATCACTCATTTTTCAAGTACAGACTTAAAGCAACAACAAAAATCTATGATTGTCTAGCTGGGGTCATTAAGTGCTAGAGCTAACACTTGCTCTCACTAATACAATCCACTTTAATCTTTTCAGTGTTTGATTGTATTTGCTTGAAAGCAAACGCAACAAGTACATAATTATCAGACTAATTAAGCTGCCAAAACACAAACACACTGCAAGAGCACCTTCAGAACAGTGAGTGCATGATTCATTAGCATCTGCTGTAAGCCTATTAATCATCTAACAGCCAATTAGCGCACTGTTACCGTTTGCAGTGGATATGTAAATAAATTCCTGGGTTAATTTCTTCCTCTGATAATAAAGGGAACATTATGAAAATTAGCTGTGTGACTATGTAAATGATCTATGTCGTTAATTGCGTGGTGGCTGATAGATTTTTTTTTTTTTTTTGCCACGGACCAGAGTACTGATGCAAAGAAACATTTTCTCAGGCTGTTAGAGAAATTAAACGGGCAGCCTCAGATTCCCGAGAGGCACTTGCAGCATGCAATAATGACATTTAGCCGCCCCTCTCTCTGACTGATGATCATAATAATGCTTCTGCCTGGCAGCGAGCCAGTGGTGGGGGGTGGTCGGTAAAGACCAGGTTGGACACACATATAAAGACACATAAACAGAAAATGGTGCCCTTGCACAGCTATCCAAATTAACCGTGCCACACGTAACTAGCGGTGATTAATATTCATTAGCGACTAGTAAAAAGAGGCCCTTCCATTAGCAAATTAGCTCAATGTACAAAATACCATCACAGTGTCACATGTCACCTCTGGCTGAAAGAGAATACAGCATTAGCAACAGTAAGGTAATAGATTTTATTCAGAGTAGACACCATGTTTAATTTGGCGGAAATAAAAATGTTCTAAACGTCTAAAAAAACATGGCTCATGATTTATGAATTCTCCAAATCTTATGAGATTACAAACTACATATAAACTCTGATTACATATCCTCAATGGAAAAAAAACAAAAACATTACATTGCTAATGTTTGGGGTTTCAGACAGAGACATCAAATTTAAAACTTGAATAAACGCAATTAATTTTCACATGGAAAACTGTAGAGATACTAAGCATGTGACAGTATCAAATTTCCCTATCATGATAATTGCTCAAGCTTTTATTACGGTATATGTTAGCTTTTAACACAATATTGAATAAAGTTACAGAAAAAGTGTTCTCCTCCTAATAGGTTTAATAACTGTCTTCTTATAACAAAAAGAGCTCTGAACATTTAAATACAATAAAACGAAACACAAAAAAGTAAACAAATGTTTTATACAGATTACAGTGCAAAAGAACTATAAAGAACAAAACGGTAACACTTTACAATAAGGTCTCATTAGTTAAAGGTACACTATAGCTGCATTCCAATTTAGAGGCTGCATCCTTCAAAAAGGCAGCATTTGAAGGCGTCATCGATTGAGTCATAGCGGCACTTCAAATGGGGCCTCGAAATGCATCCTTTGTTTCCCGGGCAATGAAGGATACAACAGATGGATCCTTCGCAGCCTTGTCTACCCAAGAATTCATTGCGCGCCGGTGACGACAGAAAAATTTATTACACTTTTAAATGTAAGTATTGGGTTTCAACCTACTCGAATATCTAATGATACAAATGTAAAAAAAAATTTTTTAAACAAGTGTTAAAAAAACGGTAAAAATGTTGACATATCTTACTAAGATCTACTAAGTTGTTTACATCGGAGTGCGCATGATTTTTGATGCATCATATATGTAGTGTTGTCAATTTTCACTGGTTGATGGAAAAATGGATTCTAAAAATATAAATAATTCATAATAATTTTTCACAGTATTTTGAAGTGCCCACAATAACAATACAGTGCATGTTTATTATCGTGATTGAAGCCAGGACTGAAACAAAATCACTAGAATGGGAAGCAATCTGAGAATTTCTGAGAATAACTGATACTTTGACTGCAAAAACTGCAATAATATCAGTGTACTGGGCTTTGATTTATTTCAGAGGAAGTATTAAAATAATTTGAAGGGAAAATAAGAGTTAATTAATCAGAATCACTATAATTATTTTATACATATATCAATGAGGTCCCAGGGACTCCAAAAAGAAAAACATTCTGAAAAGTCAATGTCAAGTCAATGTGATTTTCAATGTACTAGGCTATATTTATAACCCCTCGCAGCCTCATTTTGTTTTATGTCATATTAAATAAGCCATCTACTTTATTCTTCTCTAAAATAAGTCTATAAAAGAGTCATTTCTGTTATACAAAGCACATGTTTGTACTCATTTTACGATCTCTATATTCTTTAAAATCCATCATGTTTCTGTAGGTGTGGAGATCAGATGGGTTAAGATGATATTCTCTTATTTTACCAGAGCAGATTTGGTGGCTTTTCAGCCTCATACTGTCCTATTCTTCTCCTCTCAACTCATGATAAATGCTGCAGGCTGCTCCTAATCATCCATGGGACAAGAAAGGAAATGAGGCCTAAGACAGAGCAGGAAAGACAGGAGGAGGGAGGAAGAAAAAGAGAGAGACAGGGAGAACAACGGAGGATGAATGGGGCGTTTACTATGGGTGACTTGGGTGATATTTTTTAGCATGGCTTCCAGCTTATAGGGCTGCAAAAACATTACCAACAAGGAGTAGCCCTGGCAAACCTCTCAGATCCGCACAAGAGTAATATCTGACTTTAGCAGTTCCCTATGCACACCCTGAAAACCCCCTCAGCTGAGTGCAGCCAATTGGATTATGTTTGGGATTATGCAGTGACAGGCCAGATGTTTTTTCGGCATTTAACCGCCTAAACTGCAAACATTTCCTTTGGCTGTTTTGGCTCATTGAGCTACGATCTGAAGCCTGTCGATTGCCCCCTTGTGTCATTTCTCCCATCTGCAGGGTGATGACAAAGAAGGCCAGATGGGAAGGAGGTGTTTAGAAAAATGAAGGCAACAGTTTGTATGGCTTTTTAGTTGAAATCTACTTGACACTAAGTTTGAGGTCTTTACTTAAAATAATTAAGTTGACAAGACTTCAAATCTGCCATCATTGTAACAATTAAAGGGATAGTTGAAAAATTTCCTAAAAATGAAAATTCTGTTATCATTTACTCACCCTCAAGTTGTTCCAAACCTGTCTGAATTTCTTTCTTCTGCTGAACACAAAAGATGATATTTTGAAAACATTGACTTCTGTAGTATTGTTTGAAATGATTTGTTTCAGTCTTTTTGAGTGGAAGTTCCCCAAACCGGAAGCACCTCCCATAATTCAAGTTCATCAGGAAAACGTAATATAAAACGGAAATAAGATGGACACTTTACTATCCTATGAGGCCACAGGAGAGGATTTGTGAATGACAGTGACACAATGCAATTAACGCTGGTAGTTCACATGGTAATAATAACATGGTGAATGTAGTATGTCCGAATTTCATTCATACTACATAGAACGCACTTTTTTAGCTCTCGCAAAGTAAGTACTTTTTCAAAATAAGTACCTACTCAAGAGAGTTGTTACAGCTGGTGTATGCTGGAGAGATGAAGCGTACACGGAGATCCACAATAATAGGTTTAATAACAACGAAGGAGATAAACTATATACACACAAGCTTAACATAAACAGAGAACGGACAGGGAGTGAAGGGAGTGGGTCCATTATGAAGGAAGTGATGATGATTAAGTCCAGGTGTAGATGATAAGTGATGATGAGGAGATGACAAGGGAAGTGAGTGCAGGTGTGGAGACAAGAGGATCATGGGAAATGGAGTCCGAGAGACAAGGGATCTGTGACATTACCCCGGGACAAATGGTAACAAACGGGAGGGGGGTGGGCGCCCTGGAGAACTCATGCAGGTGCAGGGAGAGGAGCAGACAGGAACGGAGGTCTCCAGGGCGGATCCATGAACCATGGCGGGTCAGGAGCCATGGGCTGCCACGGAGGGTCAGGAGCCGTGGGCGGCCATGGCGGGTCAGGAGCCATGGGCTGCCACGGAGGGTCAGGAGCCGTGGGCGGCCATGGAGGGTCAGGAGCCGTGGGCGGCCATGGAGGGTCAGGTGCTGTTGGCGGCCATGGCGGGTCTGGAGCCTTGGGCTGCCATGGCGGGTCTGGAGCCCTGGTGGGCTCTGGCAACCCTGAAACCCCGCCCAGGAGTTCCCCACCCACAGGTACTGGGCCCCCCCCAAAAAAATACTTGGGGAGTTTTAGGGAAGGCTTAACCGGAGTGGATGCATGGACTGGAGTGGGCTTGTGGGCGTTGGCAGCGGAATCGTGACAGGCTGGATTGGGCTCCTGACAGACCGGAGCCGGCTCGTGGCAGGCTGGAGCGGCTCGGCGGAGAACGGAGATACGGAGAGGCTTGCTCGGCGGAGACCGGAGAGGCTTGCTCGGCGGAGACCGGAGAGGCTTGCTCGGCGGAGACCGGAGAGGCTTGCTCGGCGGAGACCGGAGAGGCTGGCTCGGCGGAGACCGGAGAGGCTGGCTCGGCGGAGACCGGAGAGGCTGGAGCGGCGGCGGCTGGAAGAGGGGTCCAATCCATCCCCTCGTATACAATTAAACTGTATACGAGCCAGAGACTGGAGAAACTGGCTCGCAGGAGACTGGAGAAACTGGCTCGCAGGAGACTGGAGAAACGGGCTCGCAGGAGACTGGAGAAACGGGCTCCGCAGGAGACTGGAGAAACGGGCTCCGCAGGAGACTGGAGAAACCGGCCCGCAGGAGGCTGGAGAAACGGGCTCGCAGGAGACTGGAGAAACGGGCTCGCAGGAGACTGGAGAAACGGGCTCGCAGGAGACTGGAGAAACGGGCTCGCAGGAGACTGGAGAAACGGGCTCGCAGGAGACTGGAGAAACGGGCTCCGCAGGAGGCTGGAGAAACCGGCCCGCAGGAGGCTGGAGAAACCGGCTCCGCAGGAGACTGGAGAAACTGGCTCGCAGGAGACTGGAGAGAGCTTGCACTTCTTCCTCTTCCTTCTCCGCCTTTTGGACCCAGCGGAGGTGTGCGGGCCCAGCGAAGACGCAGGAAAACAATTCACTGGAGAGGTATGAGGAGGAAGACGGAGCTTGACAGACTGGCCAGGCCGCCCGTGTTTCCGGGAGGACTGGACGAGAGGGACACTTAAGATCCTGAACCTCTTCGACTAAGAATTGGGAGCCGTTTAAATACAAAATTAAATTTATAGTATCAGTTAAGGAAACATAATCGTCAGGTTAACAAAAGCAGATTGTGTCCTCGTCCAGTCCATCCAGAAACAGGGCGATCAAATGAGCATCCGACCAATCTATCAAATAAGCGAGCTCTACGAACTCCTCCACATACCTCTCCAGCGAACGTCCAAATTGCAGCAGTCCGATGAGCCGCTCTGCCGTAGACATGGTAGCGGGAGGCACGGGAGGAGTAAGAGCCTCAGAAAGACTGGAATCCATAATTTTTAAACTTGTGGAAATCCGGTGGTGTTAAAGGTCCGTTCTTCTGTTACAGCTGGTGTATGCTGGAGAAATGAAGCGTACACAGAGATCCACAATAATAGGTTTAATAACAACGAAGGAGATAAACTACATACACACAAGCTTAACATAAACAGAGAACGGACAGGGAGTAAAGGGAGTGGGTCCATTATAAAGGAAGTGATGATGATTAACTCCAGGTGTAGATGATAAGTGATGATGAGGAGATGACAAGGGAAGTGAGTGCAGGTGTGGAGACAAGAGGATCATGGGAAATGGAGTCCGGGGAACAAGGGATCTGTGACAAGAGTATGTGGTTTTGGACACAGCCTTTGATTATTTTAATTAAAAACGCATTAATCCAAATCACTTGATATGCTCATTGGTATGTATTGTAATAGAAAAGCTACAGTGAGATGCATTTCTTGTGTTCCTGCAAGTAAGATCTTTGTAAAAGTAAATAAACTTGACAATAATCAAGTAAATCACTGGTTGTTTTTCAGTCTTACTTGATTTAAGAATCGTTTTCTACAGTGTTCTGAGATGTAAATGTTACAGAGGGCCAGTCTTGAAATAGAAGCAGCTTGGCAGGTAGTCCATTATGGTGCTTCAGTAATTCTGATCAATTTAATCATCAAAGTAATTTTCCCTCTCTCTGTGCAGTTGATTGACCTCATTGTCACTCCGCTTGGTAACTTATTTCTCTGAAAGGTCTGCATCAGACTTCTGTGCTGAGCAGAGTCATTTCCACCTTGCTGCCGGCTTCCTCCTCCGCCGCCCAATCAATTAACATATGAGTAATACCAGAGCCATTAGAAGGCAGCCAGGATCTAAGGAGTGCTGTCATCCGCTGTTGGAACGATGGCTTAATTTAGCAGCGAGGCTCAAAGGAGCACTTACCCAGGGCACAATCCGGTAGAATCAATAACAACAGTCCCTGCTATATTGTTTCAAACAAGGAAACGGTGGGGAGACTATAAAAGCGTTCAATAGGAATGGCGGGGCCTCAGAGAGACAGTGAGAGAGAAAGACATGCTGGCTCAGCCGTAAATAATGGAGGCTGTAAAAGCGATAAGCGGTGTGACCCAACACAGAGGACCAGGTGAGGGGCACTACACACTATGACAAAGGACACATCATATCACTAATCTCAGCTCTGCAGTATTAGCCAAAATTACTTAAAAGTGGGCTGACACTCTATAGTGTCTGACTTTAGGGTAAACTATCATAAATCAATGACATATGAGCAAGGATGTAACCCAGTATTCAAGACTGGTGAGAGGATATGTAAATGATCTTTATTGAAAAACCATACTGAATGTGTTTACAGCAAAATGCTAAAATTCTAGCCAACACGATAGGATTATTTTCATGTTACAGAATAACTAAGAAATCAAGCATCCTTATTGAAAACTCTCAGATAGGCCATTACAAAATGGACAATTTAATAAAACTAAATTTACACGGACAGATGAGACCTGGCTGCCCAACTAAGCCTGTTTTTTTTTTCCATTTCTGTCAACTGATTGAAGTTTGAGTGTCACTTTTGGCTTGCTTTAGTTGGGGACACTTAATATTCAGTATTGAATTGACTGCACTGACACGATTAGACGAGAACAAAACTTGAACTGAATTGAGCTAGATGATAACACCACTGTTTTCTGCATAGCTGCTTTATTGCTGATTCGACTTTCAATAATTGATGAATTTTGTCATTGAACTGAACTGACTCAAAGTGAATATCGCCACTGTCTTCTGCAGAGCTGCTTTTATACCTAAACTGAACTAATTTCATAATTGATAAACTTTATTGAAACTTTATTTAAACTAAATTCAGCAGAATAATGACACTATTGTCTTTTTTAGAGATGTTTTTGACGACTATCCTTTGAAACAATGCATCCTTGCAAAGTGCTTGACTTGACTTGTTTAAATTTTGAAATGGACTTTTTTCATCTGGTGTTGAGACCAAAATGTAAACAGACATGCGCACATTAAATAAGCTGCTAGAAAAAAATAAATATGTTTACAATGATGCCGACTGGGTTTTGCTTAAACAATTAATGACCTTTATCTGACAAATTGAACAAAGACCAGGGTGTTTACATGACCTTACACGTTGTGCGTAAGTGTGTGCATGTATACATGCACTCATTGATTGACTGCTAATCTGAATATTGGAGAGAAATGTGTGCCCTTCAAAGTCTATGATGGTTATGGGTTTAAAGAGCTTTTCAAAGAGACAGCACCCTAATGAAGACACAAGAAGGGGAAAATAGACACTGGCAAGAGCAAGATATCTAACACTTTTAATGGCAGACATAATAGTAGAAGAACCATTTTGGTATATACAATGATCAAAACATAGCTGGCAAAAACTGTATTGACTGAACCTTAGAGAACATAAGAGGACGGGGGTAATAATAATAATAATAATAATAATAATTCATTACATTTATATAGCGCTTTTATGGGTACTCAAAGCGCTTTACATTCGGAGGGGGGAATCTCCTCAACCACCACCAATGTGCAGCATCCACCTGGATGATGTGACAGGAGCCATATTGTGCCAGAACGCCCACCACACACCAGCTTATTGGTGGAGACGAGACAGAGTGATGAAGCCAATCAGTATATCGGGCCATGATGGACAGAGGCCAATGGGCAAATTTTGCCAGGATGCTGGGGTTACACCCCTAAATGGATGGATTTAATTTCCACAGCAATCAGTAAGCAACAACAACAACAACAACAAAAAGAATAAGGGTACATTTACACACTAAAAAGGGAAAAGTTTTTCCTCTGCGTTTTCACATACACTACAGACGACAACATTGTCAAATGACCCCCGTTCACAGGGAAAAACGATTAAAACACTGTATTATTCATGCCAGGCCAGTAGATGGCGATGTCACTTTGTAAAGAAACTACGCACCTATAGACTGACCACGTAATACACATGCGCATGACGTCACTGTTTTCACAAATTCGCATTTTTGTAGTTTACACCAGCGTTTCTCAAAATGTGGGACACGCCCCACTGGTGGGGAATAGAGACATGACAGGTGGGGTGCGACAAACGAGGAAATTTGGACATTTTTGTGCCCATCTCTTTTAACCTTTTGAGTCCTGTCCCACATATGGGATTTTTATTTCTGTGCCCCTGAGAGTACAGTCCCAAATATGGGATTTATAACGTTCAGTAACGTCACTTAACTGCCAGATTCAAACTGTGCTTTTTCGCGCTTTGGCTGCCGCTGAGCCAGAGATGGACGCGTTCAGAAGCGCTTGTCATTTGTCACAACTATGCAGTGTTTTCAACAACATAATGTTTATTTTAGGTGTCAGACATTTAAATATACATAAGTACTAGTAAAACAATGTATTTAGAGTTTGTAAAGTACATACTGATGTCTATGGAAGCAGCAGTAACAATCAATTCAAATATAATTAGCCGACGTGTTTTATTCATATCAGACACACATAGTATAAGTAACTATAAAGTTTACTCTATTTTTCTCCCAGATCACCGGCCACTTACTTACATGGATTTCGGGAGAAATTGCTGAATTCGCGTGCTATAAATCTGACTGACAGGACTCTCTGAACAGCTGCGCAAACAAACATGGCGGCACCCATCTCGCGTTATAGATCAAGATCATTTATTAACGTTTTTAAACGACCAAACACACTCACTCATACATATTTGAGAATCGGAATATCAGATAGTTGATGACATGGTAAGCAAGTTTGTGAATATTTTGAAAAAAAAAGGAGAAACGAAATAAAAGCGTTACATCTGTCATACAGTGTTTATTGTGGCTGCGGTGTGTGACGTGACAAGCATGACGCGTTGCCATGGAAACAATAAAACCCTCAAATAATATTTAATTTATAATTTATATATAATAAATAAAGTTTTTAATGCTGTTATTTGATGTAATGTTTTAAAATGTAATGTTAATAAAATAAATTAATACATTTTAAATGTGTTAAACTTAAAGCCTAGTTTATTGACATTTTGTTGTGGCGATTGGGGACAGGTGGGGCTCGGAACCCTTCCCTACCTCCAAAGTGGGGAATGGCAGAAAAAGTTTGAGAAACACTGGTTTACACGGAGACGAAAACAGTATCACTTTTGAATCCCGTTTTCAAAAGTTTGCATTTTTTGCACGCCGTTGTCGTGTAAATGAACGCCCAAAACTCATAAAAAGTTTTCTGTTTTTAGTTGAAAATGGTGTGATGTAAACTGCCCCTAATTTCATCGATTAAAATCGAAGAGTGCAATTATGATGTTATTTGTCAGCCGTTTAATACATGCTGTTCTTCCTTGCCAGCGTTTAACAATGACACAGCAGAGGAGGCCAGCTGAGTTAATAGCAGGACCCTTTCTCTGAGACCAATACTCAGGCACCCCCTCCAGGGCCCAGTCAATGTCACAGCTTCTCTTGTCGCATCATTTCCCTTGCCAGGAGGGGGAGAGAGGCCAAGTATTGATCAGCCTGTAATCAGACAAGCTGTTTGGAGCAGCAGGAAAAACTCCTTGCAGAAGTGCCTCTTGGCTTCACCGGAGATGGAGTGCAGTTTTTGTAGCCTTGTTGGAGGGATGAGTGGGGAGGGAGATGGCAGTGATCCCCTCTGCTGACACCATCCATTAAGTCCGGCCTTGTCTGACAGCGCACATCTGATCCGCAGGCTTCCACGGCAACGGAGGAATAGAGACGAATGCTGACTTCTCTGAGGTGCATCAATGACAGGATAAGTCAAATCTACATCGCTCATCAATCACGACTATTCAAAAATAGCAAATTGAGGCCTTCGCAACATGTCACTGCATGTAAGTGTTCAATATGGATTTGTTATTAACATCCATGCCAAATATACAGCAGAATATACATTTATTCTGTCATTATTTCATGCTTAGTCATTCATGATCGCATTGCGTATCATGATCTCCTCAACTCAACAGAAAAGTTCAGGGGCCAAGCAATGTTAATGTTGTCAAATGAAAATACTGACAAAAGTTTGTTTGGATAAAGATTAGACAAGACGAGAAAAATATGTTGTTACATCATGACTGTAATTAAATGTTTTTATTTCATATATACTGTATATATATATATATATATATATATATATATATATATATATATATATATATATTATACTCCTTAATATTATTTCTGGAGCTCAGTTTTAAAATTTAGTTTGACACACTTTTGTCACCATTAACTAAATAGTCAATTTTGTGGATTAAAATGCCATTTCAGTCAGAGTAAAATTGGCTATAATGAATGAATATGATGAAATATTGAGTACATTTAAAGGACACTTTCATCAACAGACAAAAACGGCATAAAAATGAACATGGTGAGGGGGGATGGGGGAAAAACAACCAATATGGGACTTTCAAAACAGCAGCACCATCACAGGAAGGCATTAACTTCCGAGTTACTGAGCCAGATCAATAGACAGAGAGAAGGATCCTATGAGTGTGAATGCATGTTTTCCTGCATGAATGCACCAGTATATGTATTTTAGTGATATATGACAGCCTCCCATGCTCCATTTGAAGAAGCGGAACAGCGTGATGTGTGTGTGTTCCTATTTAAGCACATCTGCTTTCTCGACCAGCGCTCGGCCATCTGGAACTGCCTTTCTGCTAGAGTGCTTCAGTCAAGCCTCTCACGAGTTCCTTATTTTCAGTTAATGATCTGCTCAGAAACTATCAAAAACAAAGTGTTCTGCTGTCACAGGCCCAACCAACAAATTTCTGGGCTCTGTGAATGGGCAAATAAAGCAGTCTTTACCAAATTAAGTCAGAATAGCCTCAAATTTTCCATCTGAAAATGAGTTTCACAGCTGATTGACTTTGATAAGCTCAGTATTATTCAGAGCAAATGAATACTCAACTGGTGAGAAAATGGAGAGAGAGCATCTATAGGGATGAAAATTGACACTCAGCATGAATTGTGGTAACGGTTGTAATTAACATCACTCAGAGGCATCTATGAGGCGGCTTAAAGCTCAGGATAAACGTTCCTGACAAAACACGGAATGGGGGGAAAGAAGGAGAGAGAGGATGAAAGAGAAAGGGACTGGACGGATGGAGACAAGGGACTAGGCACAAACTACCACATACAGCTCTGTCTCACTTTCCCAAGGTTGCAATTAATTCTTCCTCTCATCTTGTGGATCTTTGATGTGGCAACACTTCCATTTAAAGTATTAACACACACACACACACACACACACACTGGAGCCTAGGAAAGCCAGCACAAATCTTGCTAACTAATGACTCCTACTTATCTTAAAAACTAATGGGAGGAAATTCCCAAGGAGGTGCTCATTTTACCACAATGAAATGTTTTGTTCCAAATGAGCAATCACTACTTCTACCATATCCTTCAGAATTACCAAAACAAGGGAGTGCATTTGTGGCCTTGAAATTTAAAAAAAAAAATGTAATTTAACCACAATAATGGCATAAACAAGTACCTCTTAAACTTTTCAGATCAAGTCTGATCAAATCAGTATGGAAGCTTGTTTCCGCCACTAAATAAAAAAAAATTAAAAGGTAATTGCTACTTTTTATCTCACAATTCTGACTTTTTTCTTGCAAATTGCGAGTTTATAATCACGCAGTTCTGACTTTATAACTATAATTCAGACTTTTTTTTCTTAGAATTGCGAGATATAAACTCACAGTTGCGAGTTATAAAGTCAGAATAGCATTATATAAACTCGCAATTGTCAGAATTGCAAGCTTTTTTTCTCAGAAGTGTGAGTTTATATATATATATTATATAATTCTGACAAAACAATGTTGTTTTTCTCTTCACAATTGGACATTATAACACAAAATAGCGAGTTTATATCTCAGAATTTTGACTTTATAGCTCACAATTTTTACTTTATATCACACAATTCTGACTTTATATCATGCAATTTTGACTTTATATCACAATTTTGACTTTATACCACACAATTCTGACTTTATAACTCGCAATTTTGACTTTATATCACACATTTCTAACTTTATAACTCGCAATTTTGACTTTATATCACACAATTCTGACTTTATATCATGCAATTCTAATTTTATAACTCGCAATTGTCTTATAAAGTCAGAATTGCAAGCTTTTTTCCTCAGAATTGCGAGTTTATATCACGCAATTCTGACTTTATAACTCACAATTTTGACTTTATTTCACACAATTCTGACTATATCACGCAATTCTAACTTTATATCATGCAATTCTGACTTTATATCACGCAATTCTGACTTTTTATCACGCAATTTTGACTTTATATCACGCAATTCTGACTTTTTATCACGCAATTTTGACTTTATATCACGCAATTCTGACTTTATATCACGCAATTCTGACTTTATAACTCACAATTTTGACTTTATTTCACGCAATTCTGACTTAATAACTCGCAATTTTGACTTTATATCACACAATTCTGACTATATCACGCAATTCTAACTTTATATCATGCAATTCTGACTTTATATCACGCAATTCTGACTTTTTATCACGCAATTTTGACTTTATATCACGCAATTCTGACTTTTTATCACGCAATTTTGACTTTATATCACGCAATTCTGACTTTATATCACGCAATTCTGACTTTTTATCACGCAATTTTGACTTTATATCACGCAATTCTGACTTTTTATCACGCAATTTTGACTTTATATCACACAATTTTGACTTTATATCACACAATTCTGACTTTATATAACGGAATTCTGACTTTATATCACACAATTCTGACTTTATATAACGGAATTCTGACTTTATATCACGCAATTTTGACTTTATATCTCACAATTCTGACTTTATAACTCAAATTTGTGTTAATATCTTGCAATTCTGAGAAAAAAAAGAGTCAGAATTGTGAGCTTCCATAAATCAGACCACCAATTAAAAAAAAAAAAAGAAAGAAAAAAAAAAGGCAACTATTCACATACCATGGATTTATGTAATTTTGGCTCTAATCAAATCATATTATACTGAAATTGGAAACAGACCTTAACTTATTTAATTCACATTTTTTAAAAATATAAAAATAAAACAAATATACTGTAAGCAGAGCAGAAATTAGAAATAAAACATGAAAAATAAAAAATATAGTTGCTGATGCAGTGATAATCTTTTTGCTAAGAGAGGTTTGAGTTAAATTGATGTTAATTTTATTTTAATTTAAGAAACATTCTTTTTTTTGTAGACTCGAATGAAATAAGTTCACAGTACTAATATACTCACGTTTCAAACAGATTCAGAATTAGTTTCTAACAGAATTCAATTTAAATGACAATTGACCAATTTAAGACAATCGGTTTACAGTAAAGAACTGTAAATTCACAGCTACTCTTGTTTTGCTGTTTTTACAGTTATGCTGTGATTTTACAGTACAGTTGTAGTTGATTTATAGTACTCTTGCTAATTTACAATTTACAGGCTTGCTGGAAACCAAAATTGCCAGTAAGTTACTGTACATTTCACAGCAGTTTTACTGTACATTTTACACAGTTTTAGAGTGATCATGTCAAATATTTGCAGTATTTTTAAATTATTCCTTTTTTGTTTTAATTAACAACTTTATTTACGTTCCAGACCACCACTGGTATGACGCACATTAATGGCATAATGGTTATAAGATTGCCGGAATGATCAAGTTCATAATCGAGCATGACACGTGAATGGTGGGGGTCATAAAATCAGAGGAGAAATGACAGGAGCGTAAAGACAAACAACCGCCGAGTGTTTTCGCAGCGAGGAGGAGGAGGAGTGCTGTGTGGGAATATGTAAATGAGACAGAGACAAAGAGACAGGGAGTTATAAGAGAACATAAACAAAGCTCTGTAAACAAACCTCCTCAGGTCACTCCACAGTAGGAGCGAAGGATCGAAAGAGATTAAAAAAGGAGGGTGTGAATGTGTTTGTGTGTGTCTGTGATGGAGAAAGCGAGGGAGGAGGAGGAGGAGAAGGAGGAGGAGGTCCGTCTGCATCACATAGCTCCTCATGACTCCCCGCTAACGCACGGTACCTGCACGCGTGGTTGCTATGGAGATACAGTGTGGCGTAAGAACAGAGGGACCAACCGCTGAACCGGCTCTGGCTCTTAACCCGTAGAGGGAAAAAAGCGCGCACACCAACAAAGGGAATGATTTATTAAGTCCACTGTATTCTAAGCCCCATTATCCAACCCATATAAAACCTGCAAGCGTTTCAACTGATCTGATTTATGTTGAAGGCAATCTCAGAGGACACCTCCCTTTCCAAGATGCTCTCTTATTATCCTTGCCTGGATGGGCTGAGCAGAAAAATGACATGTCATAATAATCTCGAGAACAGCAATCGGATGGAGCGGAAACGCACGCTCCCCACCTTATTTACAGGCAGAAATGTTTTTTTGTCGGGGCGAAACAGCCAGACATAATTTCCTTATAAATAATTGACTTCTCCCATGTTAAAATCTCCTGAGAGGCTTTGGGCTTTATTCACAAGAGGCCACTGCAGCATGCGCTGCAAATTAGCCTTTCACCGACGCCTCGTCTGCTCGCTGGTGAACAATGCACCGAGAGACTCTCTCTCCTCCCTTTATGCCTGTCCCCAAGTAATAACCTTCAACTAACCTTTAAACCTCAGTGAATAATTTAAATCCTATTTTCATATCAATGGGGGGTATTTTATCCGTATACTTTGCCGTCAGAGGGAGGCATAATAAAGTTTTCCCATGTGATTGGGGAAGAGAAATGGGGGGTGGGGATGAGTGAAAAGCGAGCGGCTGATAGAGAGAGAGAGAGAGAGAGAGAGAGAGAGGAAGTGATGGAGGTAGAGCGAGAAGGAGGGAGGGGGGTGCTGGAGATGCTATCTGAAGACATTAATGCAAGCATGAATTATTCAGTAATGACTACAAGATCTGTCATAAAAAATGCTGCTAACATCTGCAGCGTGTTGCGAGGGGGCTGTGGGGAGTGGGCAAGCCGCCGAGGAAAGGCGCTGAAGATAAACATGACAAATTGGCAGATCATCTGTTCAATTAGGACAGCGGAGCAGGTGCACCCAGCGAGCCAAGCTGTACCACACGGTGACACACTTACCAGCCAAAAACCAAGGGCATGATGGGAAATACCTTGTTTGCATGACAGTGATTTAGAGCAGTGTGCCATTGGATATCCACAGAAAGAACTAGGGGGAAAAAATCTGATATTCCCCTTGGTGCTCATTAAAATTCGACTGCAGCCTCCACCCTCTCTCTTTTCCTTTTTTCTCTCTCGCTCTCTCTCTCGCGCTCCCTCCATCTTTGTGCTCTTGGCTCTCTCTTAGCTGCCTCCCTGGACCTTCCAGGATCATCTCTTATTAATTCATAAAACATACTGCTCCAGTGATTGGGCTCTGGGAGCAGCGGAGCAGCAAAACATGAGATATGGGAAAATATCACACGTGTCTGCAGCCAGGCTGCGAGAGAGAGAGAGAGAGAGAGCGAGAGAGTAAGTGGTGAACAGGGAACGAGGACTGTGTATATGAGACAGCAAGGGGGGGGGGGCTGGAAAGGAGGTAGGATGAGAAAGAGAGAAAGAGAGAGAGGGAAACATGTTTTGAAATATTAATCCATGGCTCTGGCCGTGGGCTGGTACACAGAGATGAAAAAGGCGAGAGAACCTTTGAAGCGGGAGGGGATGTTCTCTGCTGTCTCAAGGTACACTACACAGTCGGCCATGTTGGAAAGTAGAGGAGAGGAGACATGACAGCACTCCGAATGACTAAGTTCTACCATGCGCAAGAATGAAACGCAAGGTTTCTCAGCCTCTTAATATTTCAAAGACGCCTAATTGGTTCAGTAGCGTCTGGTCCTGCTAAAAAGATGCTGGCAACGCGCCTGAATGTACGCCAATTCCTTCAATCCAAATATTTCCTCGTGAATTTCCATCGCAAATGGATGCTCTTCAAAAACAAATTCGCTAAATCACTTCGAAAAGAGCACATTGAGGAAAGTAATTATCATTAAGGCACACTTTGGCTAAGCATCTTGATGAACATGCTTTTCTATATCCAGAAGAATAACATTGAGAGGGCATCCTCTCTCTCTTTCTCTCCATCTCTTTCTCGCTCAGTTTCCACCGTGCAGCACCCTGCTGGGAATCTCTAAATTACCCACAGTCTGGCTATTCTGTACTCATAATAATGATAAAGTTTCTTTTTTCTAATTATGCAAAGAACACTCAATTAGCATAACTCGTCCTCTGTGTCACTACAAACAGCAGAACGCCCCGAGGGGCTGCCATAGTTTCATCGCACGGCTGTTGTTTTTTTTCTCCCATTGTTTTTCAGTGCGGTAATGAAGATATTTGTTAATGAAGATATGAACAAGCACCGAGACCACCTCCCCCACCCCCGCCGACTGTGCAGGTAGATGCCACTGGGAAATGAACTTCTGGCTGGAATATCGCCTCCATTGGGTCTGCTGAGGTACTGCAGTGAGTCAGGCCTGGAGGGAAGACTAAAGATGATCATATAAGAACAGATCAAAAACAGGAAAATACATAAGCCTGTGAAGCAGGGGGAGAATGTTGCACCTTTGGCAGGTGGGGGTTTGTTAAAAAGCACGCGGCACTACTCGAGACCTGTTGGCGCTTCTGTTCTGGATGTGATAACGTCCATCAAAAAACACCCCGGGTTCTGAGCGCAAACAAATTTACTTGCACAAACACATGCGCACACACACATACATGTAGGCAGGGCAGATCCCCTCTCATCATGAGTGTGGATAGCTGAAGCATATGTCACTGTAAACTCGGAATCCATAGAGACATTTGCTAGAGGCGAGAGACAGACTGGAAATAATGGACAGGGAGGAAGTAAAGAAAGATGAGATTGCAGTTGAGCTTAAATAATTAGGGATGACATTGCTAATAAGTACACAATGAACCCTGTGCTGATGTGCTTGTGATCTGTCTGTGTAACTCTGTGATCTGGCAAGCACACTTACAGAAAAGAGAAAATTACTGAAGAAGATGAATGCAAAAATTATCTATAAAGCCTGAGTGTAAGTGTCATTTCTGCTAAGCAGTTTTCACGTCATGTGTCTTAATATATGGCAAAAAAAAAAAAAACATTCAGCTCACAATTTTTTAGGATTGAAATCATATACCTTTTTTCTTCAATATCTCAATTAATTGAACAAAGAGTCAAATTTATAATAATTGCAACACGGCTGTTTTGAAAACTATCAAAAATTACAAAAGCAGAGGGAGGGTTTGCTTTTGTTTTTGGTCTTGATTTTTTTCTGAGTCTAATATCGCTTTCCATCAAGAAACAT
The DNA here is from genome assembly GCF_018812025.1 of Megalobrama amblycephala. Lineage (NCBI taxonomy): Eukaryota > Metazoa > Chordata > Actinopteri > Cypriniformes > Xenocyprididae > Megalobrama > Megalobrama amblycephala. Next base: position 12,586,263 of record NC_063062.1, on the reverse strand, counting down.
CCCATAAAAGTAACAAAAGACAGTTTTAATGACAGTATCCTCCAGGAAATTATATCATTTTTTTGGAAGAAAAACATGAAAACATTCTATCCTGTGTGATAAAATTACAAAAAAGACTATGTTGTCAATATCAAAATCTCAAAAGATTAAAAATTAAAGGGAAAGTTCACCCAAAAATGAAAATGAAAACCATGATTTTGACCAAATGACTTTAAAAACTTAAATAACTGGCTTCCGGCAGATGGCTGTACGCACGTCAACTTATGCCAAAATAGTAACCCCTGACGTGATGTAGGAGTAGTGTAAGCTTATAGGGCAGGGCAACAAACTCAAGCTCCTCTTCTCTTATATCAAAATCCTCCGACTTACTTGGAATTACTTGGAAAAGTGTCCCAATCAACCTGAATTCACCCTACACCATGCGTCAGGTCAGAGTTCACTCTCTCCCCATAAATCAATGCATACGGCTGTCTGCCAGAAGCTTGTTGTTTTAGTTTTTAAAGTTTTAAATATGGATATTTTTCTTACACAAACTGTGCAGTGGCTAACATTGCCTCTTCATTTCCACCCTGTTCATTTTTTTTTTTTTCATTGTGCACATGATCAAATTATTATTGAAAGTTTAAGTGCATAAGCTTGACCAGAGCATATTTCTGCAAGCCTGTTAAACCCTTTCATACTTACTTGAATGACAACACAAACATGTTCAAGTTTTGAAAGATTTAAAAATCCAAAATGTACTGCACGACAGGAATGACCTATAAACCATAAACAGATGCTTTCTCTCTCTTCGCATGTACTCAGAGGGGTAGAATTAGCAGGGAGGAGCACCTGTATCCTGCCCCTTAACCAGACCACATACTGCACAGGAACAATTTGCTTACCCAACTACAATTGGCCTGTCTTCAAATTAAGTTCTTAGGAGGCCAATGTCAAGAGAGGAGAAAAACCAGAAGCAACCAAGAGACATGCAGTCCAATTACAACCCATATTCCACTTCAAGGACAGCAAGCCATTACTCAGCCTAAAGGGCACTGTGACTAATTCAGTGTAAGGACCCAAATTAGTGTCATTAAGACTCTGATTAGCTAAATCAAGTGGTTAAGAGTCTCAACACAGAGGTAAATGTAGTTCCCTAGACTAAACCCAGTCCCAAAACACCACTGCCCAGATAGTCTGTTCTTCTAAGCTATAGAGAGACACATGAGAGGAGATCTTTGTCAAAGCTTTATCGAAGTTGAATCATGTAAGCTTTGTGAAATCCACTTTTCTACTTTCCACCTATGCCATCGCCTCAGGCAGCATAAATATATATATATATATATAGACTCAGTGTGTGTACATGCACCCATGTTAGTCAGAGACCAAGACAGAATTTCACAAACTCCTTCATCGTTTAAACGTTGCGCTGACGCTGGAACAGGGCATGAATAATTCAGCGAGATGTCTCCTTCTTCAAACAGACAAACAGAACAGGATAATGCCTCCACAAAGCAAATGGTAAACATGACAATCAAAACAACAGAATTAATTAGGTAATTAGGGAAACAAAATAAATGTGAAATAATGATAAACTCTTCAGAGACAACAGCTGCAGCTCCACAACTGTATGCAGATATGCAGATTTGGAAGTTGCTAATGCATAATTAGATCCCGCTGTCAAGTTTGGTGGATGGTATCCAGTTTGTTCTTAAACTGCAGGGATTTAGAGAGCTCTCCGAGTCTTTGTGTTGAGATGAGATTCGAGAGATGTATTTACATAGACTTTACGGCAAAGAGGCCTTCCTCTTTCAACTCTTTAAACTGCTTTAAAGCACAAATGAATCAGATATGCTGATGCACAAGCAGTGACAGATTGTCTGCGAACGGCAGATCCAATCGAGTGGGTTATATGAGCGGCAGGTCAATCAGCACTTCTTATCAGACAGTCTCTCAACGTATCGCTAGTGCTGCATTTGCGCTTACAGTTATTCAAAAATGAAAATTAGATTAGGCTCTTCACTGTGATGTGACTGCACTCCATCGGCTTGATTCGAGCACAGCCTCTGAGTAGCTTCTTCAATACAGCTCACTCCAAAAGCTCAGGGTTGAAGTCATAAGCACTGCATCAATTCGGTCAATAACTCAAAAGCGCACACGAAAGAAAAAACAAGGAAGGCGCATTAACCTTGAAGAGAATTGTTTGCTCCATGACTTTGAAAAGGTCAGAGTAAAGCCTTTCAGCTCGGGCAATTAAAAGGATTCGACTCAATGCCGTAAGTACAGCGGGCATGGAAAGCGCACGTCTTCCTCCCTCTTTGCGCTTGACAGCCCAGTCTTAGGGCTTAGGTGAATATGAAGTATCCATTTCAAGCAGTATTTAAGTCCCATTTCCAATTTGCAGCCCTTGAGGAGCGGTTCAGTGCAGGCGGGTGAGGCCGAAACCTAATGACGGCTTCTCCAAGGGCTTATTGAGAATGATGAATACTCAGAACGGGGAGGATTGCTCCGTGTGAATTCATGAATTTGAAACAGATTATTTAAACGGGGATCAAATTAAATTCTTGCTCTCGCACCCGATGTGGACACATTAGTTCAAGGGCAAAGACTGCAGACCAAAGCCTTTATAAAGTAGGTTCTCTGAGAAAAGGAAAAAAAAAAGAAAATGTATCAAATCACTGATGTTTTAAGGTTTTAGGGTCAATGAGGCATAAGGATAAATCTCTTAAAAAATATAGTTTAAAAGACTTCAGCAAAGGTTCCTAGAAATGTAATTATGTTGGTTTCATATCAAACATTTACACCATTTTCAAGAAAAGTTTCCATTTTTAAAAGTAAAAAGTAATAATTTTCAATCATTGTTTTAAAAACAGTTGAACACAATCAGAGTTATATTATAAAATATACCCTGGCTCTTCAAAGCTTTATAATGGTAGTGAATGGCGCTCCTGATTTTGAAGTTGAAAAAAGTGCATCCATCCATCATAAAAGTAATTTACATGGCTAATAAAGGCCTTCTGAAGCAAAGCGGTGGGTTTTGTTCATATTTAAATCTTTATAAACTAAAATAACTAGCTTCCGGCAGACAGCCTATGCAAATCAGTGGAGGAGTAACCCCTGACCAAACAAAAAAAAACCCTGACTCGATGGTCACGAATTTAGAATGTAATTTTTAAAGAGAAATGTTGGAGGATTTCGATATAGAGGAGCTTGAATTTGTTGCCCAGCCATATTTGTCTAATGGCGCTTTTCCACTGCGTGGTACTACTCGCTTGGCTCAGTACAGCATGGCTCGGCTCACTTTTCCACTGCAATTAGTACCACTTCAAAGTGGGTGGGATTCTAGACTGATCGTTATTAGTTGCACCGCCTCTACTGCTGTGGATCCGCTCCTCATCTACCAATGAGTCTGCACCTCATCTACTGACCGCAATACAGCCATTTCTTTATTCAAATTGCGTGCGACGGTCATTTAAAGCAAGTCGTTTCGCGAACAAATGATACTGTGGTGGCTGTTACTGACTATTTAAATCTAGCAGGTTTGGTGTCTTGTGTTTCAAATCCAATGACGCTGGTAGTGATGGCCAGTCAGTGATCTGCAATGTTTACACGTCACATTTAGTATTGGTATGGCTCACTTGGAACCTCAACCAAGGTGGTACTGTTCCATACCGAGCTTTTTCTTACAAAAACCCAACGCTTCACTTCAGAAGGCCTTTATTAACCCCCTGGAGCAGTGTGAATATCTTTTATGACTGAAGGATGCACTTTTTTCGAATTCGGGAGCACCATTCACTACCATTATAAAGCTTTGAAGAGTCAAGATATTATTTAATATAACTCCGATTGTGTTCGTCTGAAAGATAGATAGTTATATACTTCTAGGATGGCTTGAGGGTGAGTAAATCACACTGTAAAACCAAACAGTGAAATTAATTAAATTAAATGAGTTTGTTTCACTCAAATAATAATGAAAGTTCATTGTACTTAATAGAAAAAAGTTGCATGAACTCAAAATTTCATTGTAGTAAGCTGAACTTAATATGATTCAGTTGAGCTGCAGCAGATTTCTAATTCCCAGCATGCTTTGTGTCAGACCATATAAATAACTGTTGAAATTAAGTGTTATTTTGTGTGTTTTTGCACAAGATTAACATATGGAGATATAATGTTTAATGTTGTGTTATGTTGGGATTCAGGGGGGTTCTGTTACGTTAGTTTTGTAGGGTTACCACTGTGGTGAAGAGTAGAGCCTGTGGTTAGGTTGAGGATGAGCTGCAAAACATTTAAGACCACATATGTTGTTTGATTACATATATGCAAGTATGTAATGACAGTCTCTCTGATAGTTATAATAGCATGTGTTATTTGCTATGTAACATTTAACCAAGATCTGAATGTGATGTTTATGTAAATTAACTGTATGTAATTAACATTATGGTGAGTTGGGAAAGGGATGCCGGTGACGGGATTGTTAGTGAGAGACACCTGTGCAACACACTGGCCTTGATCCGCTTCCATGGCTCTCAGCCCCGCCCCACTTGTCACAAAAATTTTAAGTTCTACCAACTTTAAAAAAATGAGTTAGTTTACTTAAATGTTTTGAGTATTCTGAACTTATTGGGTTTTACACTGCATGGGATAATTTTCATTTCTGGGTGAACTCTCTCTTTAAATATTGTTATAAACTGGACAATAGGCAAATTGCATCTGAGTTTTCAAAAATAAGGTAGGAACAGACATGGCAGTAAAGGAGAGCGGAGAATAATCTACATAACAAATTGGGCGCTTTGAAGCAGCCTGCAGCTTTGAAGAATACATTAAAGTGCCAATGAAGATCACTTAGAGCCAATCATCAAGGAACCTTAATTTAGATCCTCGGTGTGAGATACAAGGAAGCAAAACATATCACTAATAAATGAACATGCGATACAAAAAGAGCAAGATAACTGGGACGTTAAAATAATTCCCAGAGAACATGTGAATGTCTTCCTCAAATGGAATAGTCAATGAGGCAGAGCTGTCCTGCAGGAATGCTACTGTTTAGCTCAGCTCTCCATTAGAGCACATGCCAGTTGATTTGAAAATCTCATTAATGCCCTTACAGAGAAATAGAGATACAGAGAAAGAGAGAGGCACAGCAGGGATGAAACGTAACTTTCCCCCCCTCTTTCAAACCCATCAATCCCCCCCCCCGATTCTCCACTATCTGAGCTTGCACTGAGTCTACTGGGCTCCTACACACTCTCTCATCTGTGCTTCTCTGTAGCTGCGGTAATTGGGCTCAGCTCATTGTTATTCAAAACCCCATAGAACCAATTAGCGATGGACCTCATGACCTGTCAGTTGCTATGTAATGCCACAAGCTAAAAGACTCTAAAGTGAGGAAGCTGGGAGCAAAAGGTCCAGAAATTTCTTTTAGTTTCCTGATTAATAATCCTGTCAGGGATATCAGAGGCATTAAAAGGAAACGCTAGTTCCTGCTACAGCTTTTTACTGCTCCTTCGCTCATTTCGCCCCCTTTCTATTAAACCTTAATGATGGCCGGGGCACCGCAGCCCCACTGTCTTGTTTGATAAATGTACAGTTAACAGGATAATGAGGATTCTTGATCTTCTGGCAATCTGCGACAGAGAGGACCTCTGACCCCCTCCAAGGAACCCAGGAGAGAAATGGACAGATGACTGGAGGGGAGGAGGAGGAGGGGAATTTGTGAGCTGGCCAGATGGGGGGAGAGAGAGAGCAAGAGTACAATAATTGTGTGAAAAGAAATAGAGTATGAAGCTGTGCAGTGAACTTGATTTCTGAGTGACTTAAAGATGAAGTGTGTCATTTCTACGAACCTAGCGTCACCAAAAAATATGTTTTCCCGAATGCTTTCATCAACTTCCATTGGTTAGATTAAAGAGTTATTTCAGCCAAAAATGACATTTCTGTCATTAACTACTCTCCCTCATGTCGTTCCAAATCTGTAAGACCTTCGTTCACGTTCAGAACACAAATTAAGACAGGTTTTTTTTTTTTTATGGGTGAGTAATTAATGACAGAAGTTTCATTTTTGGGTAAACTAACCCTTTAAGTGATAGTCCTGCCCTAAACTTACAGAATTGACTCAACAGCTCAACAGTTTCCATCCAAAGCTGCAAATTTAACTTATGCACAAAACTGGAATATCACATAAAACATTTGTGAATAAAGCACTGTTTCCATCCAGTGAGTCGAAGACTACAGTACAAAATTGTAACTTCCTGATAAACAGGCACCAAATATCACTAAGAAAAATGGAAGATGCTGCACTAGGAACCTTCTCGTATATAATAAATTACTTGTGCCTCAGAGTGTGCAGACGAAATGCAATAAATGTGGTCATGTTATCTTGCTTTTGGAGGCAGATACCTGCTGTTTGGGAACAAAGTTGTGCAAGACAGTTCTGGGAGGTAAATATACCAAACCACTTTGATGACAGACTTTGGGTAAGGTATTTCAGAATGACCAAAACAACATTTTATATGCTGTGCATCGAGATCGGTCCACTGGTTATGCCATCCCATCGTGCAAAGTCACATGACTTTTTTGATATGCATCAAGGAATTTATTTGGTAAATGTTTTACCATCATAGTTTATGCACGTATTCTTATCAGGTTAAAAAATATCCACAAGTTTTTAAAGGTGGGGTAAGTGATATATTTTAAAAAATGCTGTTTGGAAGTTATTTGTATAGATTTTAATTGACCATTTGTTGATATTGACCACAATATAATTTTTGGCTTAACTATATTGGTGTAAAATTATTATAAATTTTACCATCAAAGACAGTATACATAGAGCATACTGTATATTGGTTAAAATGTATGAAGGAGGTCACATGACACAGATTTACTGACATGGCAATGTATGCAATTGTGTGTCAACACAATCGCCTTATTATAAATAAATAAATAAATGTGAGGCTAATACCATCAGAATACCTTCACAAAAAATAAAAAAGGGGTGTGATTGACATCTCCATGATAGAGCTCAAGAGGAGCATGGGTTTAATGAAAACAGAGGTAGCACAGGTGGAATATTGCTGCTCACTCCAGACCCCTAACCAATAAGGACCTTTCCTGGGGTCTTTGCTAACATAGGCCCTGTTTACAGCAGCAGCATGCACATATTAAAATGATAAATCTCTTTCATTATATGATGTCTGCTGGAGATATGTTCCCTTGTAATCTTAAGCCTGATCTTCAGACAGCTCAATAATTCATATTTCCTGATATAAAAGACTAGCCCAAGTCTCCCTTTTATTATACCGCTGTCTGATAACTGACAAAGAAAACAGAAGGCAGCCTGAGTTACATTGCCGGATATTGGAGTGGCAATTGTCTGAAGGGTTAGATTCATCTAAAAATGACTTTCACTTTCAATCGTCACAGAGTGATAATGGTCAGTGTGCACATTTATTTAGGCCACATGGGTAATAAAACAACATGAGCCTGAAGCCTGCATTCATAAAATACAAAGTGAGAGTCCTGATGTGCCTCCAGCCATAATCGTCCTGTAGTGATAAAATAGAGAACAAGGTTTCTATTTTGTTTTTTTTTTCTATATTTTTACTATTTTCTTGTAATCAGGGGAGTTTCACATGAGAAACCTTCAATAAAAAACTGCTTTTCCTATAACAACATAATCTTAAAAATCAGCCATAACAGATACCATTGTAGATGTAGTAAAATCAACATTTGTAATGATGTGAAACTGCATGCATTTTGCGAAAACGGTTTTGGTTGTGCTTCGGCTCTGCATGACTGTGCGGATGAATATGGTTCTTTCTCATCACTAAAAAAAACGAGAGATATTATCCTTATGCTCATAAAAAAATAAAAATAAAAATCACTACTAGACTTAAGAGAACAAGTTTAAATAGAAAGGATCTCAAGCTGACTAGCTGACGTTATAACCATTAACAGTGTTGGGGGTAACGCATTACAAGTAACTTGAGTTACGTAATCAGATTACTTTTTCAAGTAACTAGTAAAGTAATGCATTACTTTTTCAATTTACAACAAAATATCTGAGTTACTTTTTCAAATAAGTAACGCAAGTTACTTTTCACATTTATTGACTGACAGATCTCCTGTCCCCATATTGAGAGAAATAAAGTGCAGAGTGTGTTGTGTGCGCTGTGTAAGCATGATGATTATTATAGTTTTAGACTAAATGTGAACATGCATTTACTCATTTCACTTGCACGAAAACATTCAGTATTCCTCAAAATGAATAAAAACAGTGAAATGCAATCTCAGCAAACCTGTAATAATAAACTATATTAAATTACACAAATATACTTTGTATTTAATCTCAATTATTAACCAATGTCTTTGCTGCTGACCTTCAATATACCTAATTCAGCCATACTAATAATCAAAAAATACTTTAGATTAGATTTAGAAATAAGAACTAGAACTTCTTTCTTCTCTATTATATTTTTCTTTAATCCAGAATGGCAGCACAGCTGAAAGGTTTGTTTGAGCTGCGCCCTCTACTGTACAGGTGTAAATATGCATTTCCTTCAGCCTGAGGCTTATTGATTTCACTTTTGGTGTAAAAGGGCCTTTTTGCCAAAAATATAACTTTTTTGTTGTTATTAAAAATCAAACAAGCAAGCCCAGCCCCGGTGAGAAAAAGTAACGCAAAAGTAATGTAACGCATTACTTTTCATAAAAAGTAACGAAGTAACGCAATTAGTTACTTTTTTAGGAAGTAACGCAATATTGTAATGCATTACTTTTAAAAGTAACTTTCCCCAACACTGACCATTAATAGACACATTACTTACTTGAAAATAAATTCCAGCGGCAGCGATACAACAACCCATAATGAATTGACCCTTCACAATATATAATGCTTTACAATTAATGTTTGTTAGAAAACTACATATGGCAATTCATCTATTCAATAAAATACCTTACTCACCTGCTGAGTAATAAAAACGCCATCTCCTTTTACAACATTTCAAATCCCTCAGTTCTCGCCATCTTGAGAAGCGTCTTGCTGCAGGCCATCTCCGAAAGCCAAGCCAATGTTGATTGATTCTCATTTTATTACGAGCTCTGTCGCGTTTTTTGCGCGAAAACTATCTAAAATATAAACACTTCTTTACCATAGTAAATAAGAGCAAGGCAAAAACGCATTTTGGAAGAAGGATTGATGATTTATTGACTCATTACTTAAATTCTAGAAGAAATTTTGAACAAAAAAAATTGTTACATAGGCTGCGTTCCACTTTTAGACACACACTCACAAACTTCCCTAAGCACTTTCCCTCGGGAGAATCCCTGCCGCCATTTTGATGTGCGTTCCACTTGGACAGACCCTTGCTCCCTCGATTTTGACCGAGGGAGCGAGTCTACTTCATATGTACACTTCAGGCAGCTCCATATACCATAATGCAACACGACTGTGACGTCACTGCATATCGCGTTTAATTTACCCCACCACAAACAACTATATGATATATTAATTTTTTTTTTTTAAATATCTAAAACAACCCAAAAACACCCATACAAATATAGAATGCTGCATTAAACAGTTTCATAGGGGGAAAAAATAAAAAAATAAATCAACTCCATAGCAGATTCAAAGTGATCAAGGCCTTGGGACGTTCCAATTCAGCCCAACGTAAGCAATGACGTACATCCGAGTCAGCGAGACTGAGGGAAGTTAGCGAGGGAAGGGCATAAAAAAACAAACTGGAATGCAGTCATAGTATACCTTTAAGGACTGCCCCCATATAAGTAAGAACATCTGTTTTATTCACTTAATTTCCAGTTATTCTTTCTGTGTTTTTCACTGGCACCATGAACCAATGAACCTGCCCAGACAGACACTAAATGGTTTAAAGGGAAATTATTTGGACCGAAAATATTTTAGTAGCATCAGAGCCATACTGACTCACTGGAATGAAGCAATGTGGAAATGCTTCACTGAATTCATTGCACTGAACATATTTGCTGTTGAGAATATATAAGATAACTTAAATAGCAAATAGAAACATTTCACTTGAAAAATATATAGCACAAATCTTACCCCATCTATGAACCTGATGTCAAGCAAGGTAATTCAAATGTTGGCAAACCCACACACTGTATGTTTCTTGGAACCAATTCAAAGAATGTCTTTTTCTGGTGAAGACATAAATAAAATATAAAACAGATAAAAAAAAAAATTAAAAAAACACTAATATTGGCCAGTTACTAATATGGTATTGAAATTTTGTGCATACATACTAAGTTCTTTTTAAATCCAAGAATGGGCATAGGCCATCATTTACATTTACGCAATTCCTGTGTTGTCCTAATAAGGGCTGGAACATCTGTTGATCTCTTCTGCATACCAGAATGCATCGTTCACGCAGCAGGTAAAGAGCCTTTTATGAGCTCACACCTGTTTTGTGAAAAGCTTGCTGGATGTGAGGTGTTGTTTGCGTTCTTGGTGTGTAAAGTGTTTGTTTTTGATCGGACCTCTCCTGAGCCACGGCTGATGTTCCTGTGAAGAGTGCGGCTCGGCAGTGCATTAAGCCAAAGTCCTGAAAAAGCCCCCTCTCCAAGTTGTTGGATGGACTCACGACCCATCATAAATCCTTTTACAACAAACTCCATAAACCTCTTTGGTGCCTAAATATTTATGGATGCCTGTGGTTCCCCCTGAGGGCTGTTTCGTGTCAGAAGCTCAACCCAGCTCTAATGCACCTGGATCCGCTCCAGGCCTCTTATCTGAGGCTCGTGGTGAAGACTTCGATCCAGCGAGGTTAGGGTGGTCCGCCTTCAGCCACTAGTATCTTCCTTATGGAGAGAGAAGGGGAACACACACGTGGGGATGAGCAATAAATTAAAGGGTTAGAGTGCGGGATTCGCCATGCAGCTGTTCCCCTTCTCCGCCACAGCAGTCCTGGCCATTCCCCGGCCCTCTCCGCCACTCAGCTGGGCTCTAGTGACCTGGCAAACACAACCCACGCTGAGTGAACTCTATGGACCAAACAAACAAACAGGCTGTTCCTTGTAAAGGTTCCGCAGTCACTGCCAAGGAAAGCAGAGTAGCCTGGGGGTCAATGTTTTCAGGACTGCACCGGAGGAAACATCACAGCTCTAAAAGGGCTTGGTGAAAGCCAGATGATTTCATGCTTGGGCTGAATTCTCACAAGCCCTGCCGTGATGTGAGCCATGCAAGGCCGTCACACGAGATACAGAGATCAAATACAACGCTGGAAACAGATATATTGTGGCATATCCTGATAAGACAAACAGCATTCATAAGAATACAAACAAAAATTACTATGGCAGTCAAAGTTAATGCATGTAATTAATTCAATATGTTTGAAAGGTTTTTTTAGCATATAAATTCAATTCAAGTCAAGTCACCTTTATTTATATAGTGCTTTATACAATACAGATTGTTTCAAAACAGCTTAAAGCCCAAAGTATACTTCGCTTTTTACAGCGTACAGTGCGCGTGATGCGAATTTCGTCAACAGAATAGTATGTGCGTACTGAACGCGCACCACCGATTTTTTGTAACCGCGCATACTTTTTATGCATTTAATTAATTAATTTATTTTTGTTGCAGTAATTACTTTATCCACAAGGTGGCAACAGTGTTCTGGGGGCATCGATTCACAAGGTAGTCGATGAAAAAATGCATAAACAGAACAGATCAGTGTGGTAAGAAATCGAGTCAAAGACACTGGAAGGCAAGCCTGCAACCTTTAGCCAAAAAAACGTAACGGCTAATGCTAACGATCTGGCAGTACGCAGGGAAGAAGTTTTGAATGGCGGGTACTGATGTCACTGCCATTACACGATAGGCTGAGAAGTGAGCACGTGATTAAGTTAGCCGTTACGCTTTCTCCAATGGTAAGAGATACAGACCCTTTCATCTCCCTATAATGTACAATCTCTGATCGAGTGCCCCCAGGAATCGGGTCAGAGATGGTATTATTGTAGGGAGATAAGAGGGTCTGTATCTCTCCATTGGAGAAAGCATAACGGCTAACTTAATCACATGCGGCACCTCTCAGCCTATCATGTCGCCGTTCAAAACTCCTCCTTGCGTACCGCAATGCGTACCGCAAGTTAGCATTGAGGCAGGAACACACCAAGCCAACAGTCAGCAGTTTTTCTTCGTCGGCCGACTAAGTTTTCTCAGTGTGTTCCGCACTGTCGGCTGAAGTTGGTCCTCGTCTGCTTTTTTTCAGCCGATTCGAAATGTTGAATCGGCGTTGGAGCTCGTCGGTCCGTCGGGCCATCTGATCATTCTGATTGGCTGTTTAGCTACTGCCGCCTGCTGGTTCGGAAAGGCATTTCATCTCACGCAGGCGCAGAAGTGATGTGCTACTTGGCCGTCGGCTGTCGAGCGTCGGTTTGGTGTGTCAGGGCAACTTTGGACACAGACGCTGCCGACGTGAGCCAACCCCACAGTCTGCTTTCATCGCCACTAGTTCGTCGGCGTCGGCTTGGTGTGTTCTGGCCTTTAGCCGTTACACTTTTTTGGCTAAAGGTTGCAGGCTTGCCTTCCAGTGGCTTTGATCGGGTCTCCTTTAGGACCCCAAGTGATCCCATTTGTTTTAAAGGTGACCTAGAATTAAAATTTGAATTTACCTTGGCATAGTTAAATAACAAGAGTTCAGTACATGGAAAAGACATACATTGAGTCTCAAACTCCATTGTTTCCTCCTTCTTATATAAATCTCATTTGTTTAAAAGACCTCCGAAGAACAGGCGAATCTCAACATAACACCGACTGTTATGTAACAGTCGGGCTCATTAATATGTACGTCCCCAATATTTGCATATGTCAGCCCATGTTCAATGCATTACACAAGGGCAGCCAGTATTAACGTCTGGATGTGCACAGCTGAATCAGGTAAGCAAGCAAGAACAATAGCGAAAAATGGCAGATTGTGTGATAATAACTGACATGATCCATGATAACATGATATTTTTAGTGATATTTGTAAATTGTCTTTCTAAATGTTTCGTTAGCACGTTGCTAATGTACTGTTAAATGTGGTTAAAGTTACCATCGTTTCTTACTGTATTCACTGAGCCTCAAGCTAGCCTCAAACTCATTCAGAATCAAATGTAAACATCCAAATAAATACAATACTCACATAATCCGATGTATGCATGCAGCATGCATGACGAACATTTTGTAAAGATCCATTTTGAGGGTTATATTAGCTGTGTGAACTTTGTTTATGCAATGATAGAGTCAAGAGCTCGGGAGGGGGTGGAGAGCGCGAGCAATTAAAGGGGCCGCAGCCTGAATCGGCGCATTTCTACTTATGCCCCAAAAAAATTAATAAAAAAAAAATCTATGGGGTATTTTGAGCTGAAACTTCACAGACACATTCAGGGGACACCTTAGACTTATATTACATCTTGAAAAAAAACGTTCGATGGCACCTTTAACTGACTTTTAATAGGTAGTATTTTTAGCACCTGATTATAATTCCTGCAAAAATTATGTTATGTATAACATTTAAAATGCTTTACAATGACCATTAATGTCTTTTAAATTACATGCTTCATATACTAGTATATAACTGAAGCAATAGGATGTGAAATCAAGCATTTCTTGTTCTTACTGTTTTTTAGTTGGCTTAATTTGCACTCATGTATAGTAATTTAGTCATCATCAAACCTCAATAAGTAAAATAATCACCCAAAATGGATTTATACAAATGACATATAGCTTTAAACAAATACAAATATATCAATAAAGTGTGGGGGAAATGTTTTTTTCAATAGTAGTGTCATTCAGACAAATTACACTCAAATTCAGATGTGTTAAACAATTGAGTTAACTAAATAAAAATTGGAAGAATAATCACAATTAAATATTTTTCTATAAATTACACTGACTTAAATCTAATACATACTGACAAACCAACAGAAGTACTGGCAGTATTTTCACATCCTATGGTGTGATGGAAAACACCGCAGTATATATTAACCTCGTGGTCTTTTCATCTAAGATCAATGACTGGAAACAAAACCTACGCGCTGACACCAAGAACACCTAAAATAACAAGTCGTAATGCTTGCTGGCCTACAAGTGGATGGAGTTTATGGAACATTCTTGAGAGCATATGGGGCAAAGCACCGCTCGTTTCTCCAAAAGGGTGTGTGTGTGAGAACCGAGTAGCACTTCCCTTCCTGCACTACACGTTCAGCAGGCCTGTGAATCCTCTTGCCTCCTCCCAGTGCGGTGATTACTGCCGTTTACCCTCTTTAATATGTGTAATTCTCATTTTCTCTGACTGGTGAGTAAGAGGCCTCGAGGGAAAAGCGCACTCTGTGGCAGACTGCCAAAGCCCTCCTTTAGAAAAGACTCCCCTCCCGTTTCCCCCACCCCCCACCCACCCGCACACCCCCGTGCATACTCAGAACAGGCATGACAGTAAGTGACTGGCTGGATATGTTATTATGATAATTGCACTTTTTTTTTCCTAGGCATCGCTGATAACTTGATTACACGATGGCTATTGTTATGGCTTTCACACATCCCTCAAAATGACATTTACAAAAAGGTTGAGGCCCTGACAGGCTAAATGGCTTTAGTTTGCAACAGGAAGAGAGACCAAAGGTCACAATGGGCATCACATGCTGAATACTTATGCAATTTACACAGCACGACAGCCCGTCCGGTGGAGCTGCCAAAACATACCATTGACAGACACTAAGTATAGATGTACACAGCGCATCTGTATTTGATCCACGCAGAGAGGGGCTTCTTACTGTCTCTTCAAAAGGGATAGTTGAATAAACCACTGATTACTTCTTTCATATAAAGAGTTTTTCCATCTGTCTCTCTAAGCTGTTATGAGAAGCATGTGTTCTGAACAATAATGGTCAAACTGACCAAACACTCATTCCCATAACCACTCTGTGGTAAGAAGCAGTGAACTGGATTTGCACGCTGGGTTGGCCTGGAAAAGATTGCTTTCAAATGAATTGTGAAATCATCAGCTCAAATGGTTTGGCTAAACTTTTAGAGAGAGAGAGAGACACTCTAACAAAGCACCACAACAGTAGCTTGACTCATTCTGAACCTCATCCAAAACCACATACATTGACACTTTACAGCAATATGCCATTGGCACGAGCGCTCCTTTAAAATGGAATCAAATCACTGCGTGGGTTTTTAAAACAAATACGAGCGAGATGGTGATCGAAACGCCAGGAAGCGCCACGTTTAAGAAGTGGGGGTCCCACCTTTCCTCTCTCTCA
Source organism: Megalobrama amblycephala (assembly GCF_018812025.1). Lineage (NCBI taxonomy): Eukaryota > Metazoa > Chordata > Actinopteri > Cypriniformes > Xenocyprididae > Megalobrama > Megalobrama amblycephala. Next base: position 12,571,011 of record NC_063062.1, on the reverse strand, counting down.
TGGTCTGTGCTTTTCATCCAAGGTTTACATTACTGTATACGCTGCACAGAAAGGCCAGCGGCGTCAAAGCACAGCAGCCTGATGACAGAACCGCCAAGAATGTTGACCTTACCGCTATTGGTAATGTTTCACTGGAGTTCCCTTAATAAAGGGGTGAAATAATTTCCACCAAAAGCGGTTGGAGGTGATGACAGTTCAGATTAATGCACTCTGTAATGCCGCCAGAATAACAACTGCTCCCGCATGCATCATGAAAAAGCAGCAAGTTTGGCAGGAGACGAGAGCTGCCAGGTCCACAAACTCATGCATATTTGGGTCTGTGAACATCTGCCAGCACAAATAATTTACTGCTCTCCACACCCCCCAGTCCCCCCCCCCCCCCCCCCCCCCCCCTCACTAACGGGTGCTAGATCCCCCTTGACAAGCCTGTTCCAAGTTGCGAGGAAAACGTCTGTCATGTGCGCTCACAAGGATGCATACGCAAATACCTAAACATATGGGTGCACACGTGAAGAAAATTAGAGATTTATGCAGTTATATTGATGCTGTATACATAAAGAAATCTAAACTATTTTGTGTGTAAACCAGAGATGAGTTAATGGGTGTAAACAGAACCAAAAATCCTGTACACACACAAGAGCACAAACACTGACATATGCTCTCACAACAGGGATGCATTGATGGAGGATGACTGGAAACACCTAGTCCTCCTCAGCAGCATCCCATACAGGCAGTTATTTTAAATTGTAACAATATTTCACAATATTACTGTTTTTACTGTATTTTTGATCAATATTTTTGAGCATGAGAGACTACTTTCAAAAACATTAAAATCTTACTGTAATGTACTACTAGGCTATATATATATATATATATATATATATATATATATATATATATAGGGGTGTGTAACGATACACCTATACATACTGAGAATTTACATACAGAATTGAAGAGTTGTAGCCCATTAACCACTTTTAACCATCATTAACCACCAATAATGCAATAAGCTCTAGTCTTTGTTACTTTTGATAAGAAACAAAATCTCATCCATCAAATACTGTCTATTTTATCATGAAGTTCAAACAATAAATGCTGTTTTGTCGCTTTTTGATGTGGCGTGACAGATTATCTCTTCCTTTTTACTACTAGTTACAGAATAAACATGAATGAACATCTGAAGGTATGCTGAAAGATACAGTACAACTTACTGAAACGTATCTCTTGTAATCGCTCAATCGGTGTTTCAACCGCGGAAAAACGTCAATAAAACAACTTGTACACAATATGTCATAGCATTTACCTCAGAAAAGCCATTCAGTGTCCATAGCTTGTTAGTTCGCTATAGAGATGAACTATTTTGCTACATATATGCACTATGTAAGCCTATATATGGGTCATTGACGAATAAGGTTTTTAAAAGTATAAAAAAAACATAATAGAGATAAAATTAATTTTGAAGTTTTATTAAGTGTTAACAATGAGATTGTGTTTTTTATAATCAATTAACACTGCTTTTGTCATTTTTTACAAGATTTTTTTTTTTAGAGTTTTTACAAAATTTATTCGGTTTAACCAAAATTTCGGTTTTACCTTTGACACTTTTGGTTATACCGAATGACGATATTTTCAAACAATGCTAACAGGGTGATATCTAGCTAGCTAGCAAAAGGACAAGCAAACATTTTACATTTAGTACAAGTTTTTAAAATTTACAACATTTTCCATGTTTTGTACCGAATTACCTGATGTTTCGGGACATGCATATGTTCAAGTGAAAACATGAATTTTTCAAATAGTTAAAAGAGGGGATCGAGCTTTTTCTGTGGTTGGGCCTCGATTATGGAACAATCTGCTGCTTGAGATTAGAGTGGCACCTTCCCTATCCATTTTAAGTCTCTTTTCAAAACACACTTGTTTGATCTGGCCTACTAATATTGGTCCCATTCCTATTACATTGTATCATGGTCTTGTTTATCTGTCATTTCTTTGGTTTTAAATTCATATGTTTTATTCTTTCTGTTTTATGTGTTTATTATTTGATTTTAATCTACAGCACTTTGGTCCGTCTTGGGGCCTGTTTTTAAATGTGCTTTATAAATAAATTAACTTAAAAGACTTGGACTTAAAAGACAGTTAGTTACTTTGCTTCATGATCATGTGGTCCTTTGCAGGTGTCTGAATAATGTCAGATCCTGTCATATGATATTGACTGCATGACTTGATCCAAAATGGTCCCTATTACATTGTATCATGATCTTGTTTATCTGTAATTTCTTTGGTTTTAAATTCATGTTTTATTCTTTCTGTTTTATGTGTTTATGATTTGATTTTAATCTACAGCACTTTGGTCCGTCTTGTGGCTGTTTTTAAATGTGCTTTATAAATAAATTAACTTAAAAGACTTGGACTTAAAAGACAGTTAGTTACTTTGCTTCATGATCATGTGGTCCTTTGCAGGTGTCTGAATAATGTCACATCCTGTCACATGATATTGACCGCATGACTTGATCCAAAATGGTCCCTTTATATTGGTTACTCTGAATGACATCAATGAAATTCATTTTTTCAGACATTCTTTCTCATAACAAAGCAATGACTTCTACACATAATTTTAATACCATTTTGCACTATGTTGATATATGATGTTATAAAATCATGCCAGAATAAAAAAAATATATATTTATTACATTTTAAGATATTTTAAATCACAAATTAAATGGCCTTTGGACGGTTAAATCGAATGACCTTTTGACACTTCAAAATCTTTAAAATACCTTTATGTGTAGCAGAATATAAATAAAACCTTTTGGATTTAATAAAAGAGATATAGTTGTACTACCTTACATACTTTGGATGTCATATCTTTGTTTTTTAATATTATTATCAAGGCCTTTTTGACCAAAAAAAAAAAAAGACCCGTCACATTATTTACCTATATTCATTATATTTTACCTTAACCTATCTTGATTATTTAATGTATATGTTTAATGTATGTTTAAATAAATCTGTCATGAAAACAAGTTATGACAGCCACTGTGTAAATGAATAGCCTATATTTTACCAACGAATTGGAGTAGAAACATAATTTTATAATTAGGCAAGATTTAGAAGTTAATGCAAAAACCGCCTGATATATGCAATCAACATGTTTGCATACAAATTAATGCAAGTGTTGATTATTATCTAAAAAAAAATAGCAACTGAATTTAAAAGTTTGGGCTTTGTTGTTAATTGTATTTTTTAATATTATAGTAATGTGGAAGAAAGTTCTCCCTATAGTTATAGCCAGCATTAGCAGAGATAGATTTTTTATCTTTAAGAAATGTTTAATTATAATTGAATTTATTTAAAGACAGAGACACAATTTGTTCAGTAAACCACTGTTTAATAAAAAAAGAGGGAAAAAGAGCAATTTTATGTTTAGTTTCCTCCTGCTGTACCGAGCCTGAACTTGAACCATGACTCCAACACATACCGAAAGTGTTTTTAAGTGTGACTCAAATGTCCGAAAAGTTTCTGTGGCCTCTGTACATAGAGCAGAACTAATGGCTTTGTGCCCACCGAAGAAGCCCCATAGCAGCCTCAACGATCTGCAGAAGCCCAAAGAGGCCTATCTATCCGGCGGGCTGAGGAGAGACAGATAAAACAAACTTTGCAGGCAAGCAGGCAGACTCTGTGTTCCAGTCCAAAGGTATCAGATGATTAAACATCTTGGGGGGACTTATTATTATTCAAAACGTTCTTGGCTAACAGACGCTGTATAAATCATTAATGCCCTCTACCCAAATACCTGCCGCTTCATTCAGATCACACATAAGCGCTGTGGTACAGAGGGCAGAAGTATTCACAGACAAAAGCAGTGACATACCAGTGATCTTTCATGCCCACCTTAAGCCTAACCACTACAGATCGCATTTAATAAAGGGCCCTTCCAGTGCTTGTGTTCCCTCTAATCCAGCTGGTTCGGTGCTGGGTTGAGCCTGACACTAGTCCGTTCTTGCTCAAGGGCACCTTTATTTCTCCATCACAGGCTAAGCTAGCAGCCGTTATTAGGAACATCTGGACACTCCAATCCAGTGCTTAACGGTGGGGGATTTTACAACAATAAATTCAGCAGATGTTGCGGGGCAAAAGTAAATATTTGTAAAGACATCAGTGATTTTCCAACGTGCTCCTCTGGTGATCCGCAGGGGAGGGCACATTCCGGATTACTGCTCTCTTGCTAACATACCTCCCGTCCAGGGCTAAACTGTTCGATAAATCCTTACCCTACTTCAACTCTCCAGCAACAGCTTTTAAACGCATCCACTATCTGTAAAACTTTATATATATATATATATATATATACACACATAAAGTTACTTTTAAAAGTAATGCGTTACAATATTGCGGTACTTCCTTTTATGGAAAGTAATGTGTTACGTTACTTTTATGTTACTTTTTCTGATCTGTGCTGGGCTTGCTTGTTTTTTTTTTAATAACAAAAAAAAATGTTTTGGGGGAAATGTAAATGCCCTTTCAAACCAAAAGTGAAATGAATAAGCCTCAGTCTGAAGGAAATGCAAATTTACTCCTGTACAGTAGAGGGCGCAGCTGAAAAAAACCTTACAGCTGTGATGCCATTCTGGATTGCAGAAGAATAGAATGGAGGAGAGGAAAGTTCAACAGTCTAATTTCATTCATTTTTGTTTATTAGTATGGTTGAAGTGGATCATCGAAGGTTATCAGTTTAGACATTGGTTAATAATGTGAGATTAAATACATAAAGTATATTTGCACTTAACATATTAAAATACTGCAGGTTTGCGTAATATTTTGAGTTTGCATTTTTTTATTCATTTTGAAGAATACTGAACTTTACTCAGCCTTTGCACCTCACTCCCAATTTCTCTCAACATGGGACAGGAAAGGTGTCAGTCAATAAATGGAAAAAACAAAGTAACTTGCATTACTTATTTGAAAAAGTAACATATTTTTTGGTAAATTTAAAAGTAATGCGTTACTTTACTAGTTACTTTAAAAAAAGTAATTTGGTTACATAAATCGTGTTACTTGTAATATACATATATTATAACGTTATAGATATATATCTATTACAATATCTATCTATCTATCTATGAGCAAAACATGTTTAATTTAATGTTCTTTAGTGTATTTGGAGAGAGTCCTGCAGATGTTTGCCCTTCCTCCCAAACCACATACTTATTAATTTGTTCTTACGCTTAAAAAATATTCAGTAGATCGCAGCTGTAACCTCAGTGGAAATCTGTGGGAAAGGAACTTCAGCTCTGCTAACTCACACGCTGTTATCCACATTACACTTAGCCAAAGTACTAACCCTGCCTCCCCTGAGCGCCCACAGGCTGTGGGTCAATTCCAGGCCACCTCCAGCCAAACCCACAGGGAGTGGAGCCTGTCAATGTGCAAACCGACAGTGCTGAGGTCTGTGGTTTACAGGGGGGTCACAGTACTGACTCTGTCTCCACTCTCCACTGCACCTCAGCTATCCACACACCCACAGCAAACAACAACGGTCAGCAATGATCTATTTTTGGCAACCGTACATTAATTTATGTAACACTGAGGTATTGGTATGTCTAAAAACATTTCTCAATGTAATTAGTCTGAACAATTTAGTTTTTAAATAAAACTTTGTTTAATTGCCTCTCATTTAAAATGTAGCTAATGACTGATGTTACACTGACATACACGCCTTAATTCAAACCTTCTTTAGAGCACCTAATTCATCAGTCTTTGTTTAAAGCAGCAACACAAGTGCTGTAGCTTTTGAGGCTGCCATCTGCTGGAGTGATAGAAACTGCCTCACTGATAGACACTGATGTCTCACTGCAATACAAGCCTGCTCTCTGCTGGAGAAAAGGAGTACAGCAGATAGGGGAAAAAAAATACTCAAACCCCATGTTTCACAGACAAGGCTTAAGCCTAGTCCCAGACTAAAATGCATGTTTGAGCTGTTTTAACTGAAAGCAACTTACACTGACATATCTTAAAATGTCAGTGCCATTGTTTTGTCTCAAGATTCACACCAGTAGAGTTTGTTTTCTAAGGCTTGTTTATAAAAGCTACTTAAATGCCATAATTGAACTAAGGCCTAATCCTGGCTTAATCTAAACCCTGTCTGTGAAACCAGGCCAAACCGTCTAAACTACATTGCTTAAAGGTGCTAAAGAGGATCTTTTCGTCGACTGAGAAACCAAAGACTGTTAGTGAGTTTTTGAAATGAGCGCATGCGTAAGAACAACCCCCCTCCTTCACAGCTCTTTTCGAGGGAACGCCTCCCAAAACTCGTGCACGAGTATTGAAACACGAGTGTTTACCACCGGCATTCGCTGTGTCGTGTTAGTGGATTCATTATGTCGGACTCACCGCAGGTAACTCATAATCTGCAGTTTTTACTCCTGTTTTCTGACAAAAACATTGCATGCGCCACCTGTAGAGTGTGTAAAGTTACTGGAGCGTGCAGCCACGCACGTCTCGCACAAGGAACGTCATGGCAGTGATTGACAAGCCAGAGGGCCAATCGTTTACGCGATGATCACGTAAACGATTGGCTGATGTTTTTAAGGCCCTACCTCGTGCACAGATGATGTATATTGATATTATTCCTTTCAGTGCACCTAATAAATAGTCTTTTATCAGTTAGTAAAGACAGTTTCAAGTAATATTGCAAAAATGTATAAAACAAAACATCCTCTTTAGCACCTTTAAATAGGGAAAGCTTCTAGGCCTACAGGAATAAATTTTTTTTAATGTTATTGATATCTATATCCACACACACACTGTTATATAATATAATTTAATTTCTACATATACCAATACATATAACATTAAAAAGTTGTATAAATTTAACATGAATGTACTATGGCAAGACATTAACAAGGAATGAACAATATTATGTATTAGTATAGTTATAAAGACTTATAAAGTAACCCAGATAAATAAATGCTGTTTGGGGAACACATATTCACTATTAACTATGACTTTTGCCTCAATAAACTCTTAATTTACTGCTTATTAATAGTTAGTAAGGTAGTTGTTGTAGCATTTAAGTTTAGGTATTGGGATGTAGAATATAGTCATGCAGAATAAGGCATTAATATGTGCTTTATAAGTACTAATAAACAGCCAATATGCAGACTAATAAGCAACTAGTTAAAAGTGAGATTTTTTTCCCTATACTAAAGTGTTACCATCTCTTCTCTTCTCTCAAAGTCTTTTATATCACTTTATGGAATGAAGCAAATTCATCCTCACGTGAACACAAACGCACACACATACATGAATTCACAAGCTTCCTATTTTTAAGGCAATTCTTGCATTTTCCAGGTGGATAATCACCTTCTTAAGCAAATTTCTTTTTTCAGCCCTAAAGTCACTCATCAGGGAATCTGCATTTCAATTCACTAACAAATTTGTAGCACAAAGGCTCAATCAAAGTTTCAGGATCACAGGAGGATCAGAGTGATGAAAAGTTGTAGAGGATCCGAGATGAAAGGGGCAGACGAGGCCGCTTGTAAAGGTGACATTAGAGGCTGTTTTACCCTCTATGCAGTCTAATGAGGAGCGAAAGACAAAGAGAGCGAGAGAGAGCACTGTCAAGCATATTTTTCCTCTTCAAACACTCAGAACCGCCCATACAGAGCTTTTACACACCCCTGTGTACTTCAAAAGGCCCAATTCTTCATTCTCCTAAAGAGGTGAGCTGGCTTATTTTTAGTCTCAGTCTTCATTAAAACATCCTGATGATGCTTCATACAGCCTGTTCTTTTATGCCATTATCAATGTCATCCTTTCAATGTTACACACCAGCATGTGATAAAAAGTGTTCGGTTAGGGTTTGCTTTGAAGTGCTATACTACGCAAGCTATGAATCTCCAAAGCACAGCATAGAGGATAACTGCTCAACAACTCTGACGTCTCATTAAAGAGTCTCAGGCGTAGACTGACACGTTTCCATAATTGCTCCGTGATCTATTGCTAGCCAAATCACATTTTAATCAGGTAGTTTCTTGTCTGTCCTCAAATTTAGCATTTTTAAAACAATTCAAGTCAACTAATGAAGACAATGATGTTCCGCAAGACCCACAGCAGCCCTTTCAATCTCTCTAACTTTCCAAACAGAGCATGGCTTCTATTAAACCCACAGATGCCTCTCAAAACATGTCGATAATACTTTAGGAGAGAGGATGTGATGCAAGTCGGGTGGGAACTAGTGAGTATATGGGGAATCTTTGGCTGTCCACATCTCAACACTCATCCATTGCAGCACTCCCATAGGAAACAGATGGCAGGCTAAACTTTTTTCACTCTCTGAAGCGAGTGAAAATAATTTTCAGTAAGGATTACCAAATGTGGCCATCTCTGGCTGAAACAAATGAACACAGATGTAGTTTTCCATTTAACAGCCTGTTTATATCTTGCGGATTCCTCCCTCCGGAGGAGAGGGGTTTGATCTTTCGAGCTGTAATAGATGGTGGAGACCACAGCCCCTGCCTGCGGCCAAGGCATTTTCCAATACAAATAATCAGTCAAGCACACATAAACACACCAAAGAACCTCACACACACATACTCATTTACTGTACATATATACACTGGGGTCTAAAAATCTGTGACCACGATGCTTGTGTTTTCTCATTTCCTTTATTATGAAATAATATCATCAGCATACCAATTGCACAATGACAACATGAGAGGATGTGTATCTCACTTACTCTCCAGTTTCTAAAGGCACCTCTGGGAATTGAACCTCTATCTGTGGAGCCCTAGTCTTCAACCATTAGGTCACCACCCCATGTCACAGAAAACTGGATAAAGTTACAGCTTCCTGAATAATGCAGGAATGCCCATTCTTGTGTTTTGTTAAGTTGGTTCTTTGAGCTGACACCAAGGTACATCATGTGGTTAGAGTTAAATTACCATCCTTACTAAAATGAGAGCATCTTATATCCCTTTCTATGATGTCATCTACCATGTAATTGATTTTGATTTAGCTGTTATTTGGACATGGTCAAAAATGTGTTTTGAGGTGTAAAAGATGTGCCTAATAATATTTTTATGAAATGGCATTACCATAACTGAGCATTTTATAGTAAATTTACATGGTGACATTGATTGACAAGAAAATGTATGAAACAAGTTCATTTTACAATTGTGAACCATAATTAGGGGTTCAAGCAAGTAGCACTGAAACCCTATTGTAATTGTAAAATTTTCCAAGGATCAGCATTCTTCCCTAAAAGTGATCGGGCAGACCAAACTGTAAGTCGTAGAGACTTGCATTGCCTACAACATCCCCAAGGCATGCAATAATTGGCCTGATGGGGGCATTACAGCGAATGAAAATTACGAAATCACTCATAACTCCTAAACCGTTAGGCGTAGGCACTTATATTGTTGGAATCCTTGGCTTAAGATGGACAAAATGCCTCTGAATCACTCGTCAAAATTTTGGGGTATTTTGGATTTTTTTGAAAAACCTACTTTTGCAAACTAGTCTTAGGTATTTGGCACGATCGATCCAAACCAGTTAAGCAGGTTTCTCTGGAGTCTGATTGTCAATAATTATCCCAAAAAAGTTGAAATTTCAATTCACGGTCCCAAGGTCCCTAAGTGGCCAGAGCCACTTTTACTAAAAGCTATAACTTGTAAACAGAATGAGATATTTTCACCAAACTCAGCACACCTATGTAAGAGCTCATTCTGTGGTCACGTGAAAAAGGACGTGGCCACTTGGTGTCGCAATAACAGGGCAAAAAAACATGAAATTGGCTATAACTACTTCACCGTTAGTCCATTCGACTTGAAAATTGGCATGCAGTGTCTTCATCCAAAGTGCCATGATTATCTATGAGGACATTGATGCATCTCAAAAAACATGTCCACCATTGGCCAAATAAATTTGAGCAGCTATTAGACAAGGTTAATAGAGGCCGATTGGAATGAAACTCGCTGGGCCTGTTTGACTCACGATCCTAGAGGCCTGTGAGAAATTCAAAAGAGGGGGCCTTTGCATTTTTCACATGTATAAAGGATCATGTATCGCACAATTTTTCGCACATGCCCACAACATTCGCTGCGGCGCCTGGGGAGCACTTGGGGGTTAGGTGCCTTGCTCAAGGGCACCTCAGTCATGGTATTAAGGTTTAAGCAGGCATTTTCTTTCTAAAATGACAACAAAAAACTCTCTCTTGCTCTTGACAGTTTCTAACAAGATCTCTAAGGATTTGACAGATGATTGCCTCATTATGTGGTTTATGTAATGAGAGAGATGTGGGGGAGAGTCTGATACAGACACCCTGCAGTAAAAGTATTACAGCAGAACGAGCTCAAACCTGACAACAGCCTGATGGATGAAAACAAAGTCATCAGGACTGGAATATATCATCAACATTTCTGTCAGCAGAGTATATAACCCAGTAATGCTATAAATACATCCCATATGCCTTGTGGTTGCGACGTTCCAGCATTTCACACACTAATGTGTGGGTTTGGGGTGAAGAGCGCTCTAACTCTCTTCTCCCATTACAGTGGTGCTGTAACAGATAGGGAATGTCAGCACCTTGTGAGACGTGTGAATGTGGGATGTCTTCTCCTCCAGGCATTTGTAATTTGTGCTGGGCTGGGACAGAAGAGGAGAGAATGAGAACAGGGCCTTGATCCATTGGTGGTTAACCGTAGCTTAATGAGGGGGAAAAACAGTGACGCAACCCTCAACTCAGATGTCACAAAGCTCTAAGAGCAGGACTAATTTTAACACGGCTGGCATGATCAGAGACAGACATACTGACACCATGACTGAAGAATCTTAGTGAGAGATTTGATACCACTGTGAAACACTATGCCCAATAAAGACAGTTTAAATGGTCAAATGGTTTTCTCTGATACTGCTTTCCAGGACATTAATTGATATGGGTCATATTAAAACATTACCTAAGTTAAAAATGCTGGACTAAGTTCTTAATTGTCAAGAAAATGCAAAATAAATTATGTAAATAAATAAAATGTTATATATATATATATATATATATATATATATATATATATATATATATATATATATGTGTGTGTGTGTGTGTGTGTGTGTGTGTGTGTGTGTGTGTTTTACTTTAGCTTTTACATGATTTCTATAGTGTACACTCTAAACAACCCAAGTTGGGTTAAATATGGACAAACCCAGCATTTGCGTTGTTTTGACCCAGCAGTTGGGGCAAATGTTTGAACAACCTGCTGGGCAGTTTTTTTTTGTTGTTTTTTTGTTTTTTTAAATGATACCCAAATAGGTTGGAAATCAGACATATAATTACTAGAGGAAACAGTAATCATCAAAATGACAAAATTATTTAATTATTATTTATTAAACTTATTAATAAATGTTCATTTATTCAACTTTTTTAATAAGTGTTCATTTCCAACATATTTTTGGCTCATTTTAAGTGAGAAATAGTAATTTTTAAACAATAGTTGAGTTCAATAAAACAACCTAGCAGGTTGGGTCAAACCTTTAACCTAATCGCTGGGTTTGTCCATTTTTTTTAGAGTGTAGCTTAAATTTAATTTGAGTTAATTAAAATTAAAAAATTAAAATTTGTGATTTTAAATGACCATGTATATACTTTTCAATATACACTCTAAAAAATGCTGGGTTCAAAACAAGCCAAGTTGGGTCGAATATGGACAAACCCAGCGGTTGGTTTAAATGTTTGCCCAACGTGCTGCGCAGTTGAAAATTATTGTTGAAAAATTACTATATGGCAGGATTAAAATAAACCCAAAATAGGCTGGAAATTAAAAAACAGACACATAATTACTAGAGGCAACAATAATAATCAAAAGTTATTAATAAGCAGTTTAATAAAGGTTTATTGTTTAATTATTATTAATTAAACTTTATGTTCATATATTAAACATCTTAATAAATGTTAATTTCCAACATATTTTGGGTTCATTTTAAGCAAGCAATACAGTAGTTTTTAAACAATAGTTGAGTTAAATAAACTACCAGCAGGTTGGGCAAACATTTAACCCAACCGCTGGGTTAAAACAACCCAATCGCTGGGTTTTTAAATTTTCAACCCAACTTGGGTTGTTTTTAACCCAGCATTTTTTAGAGTGTACTTTTTAAATCATATAAATAACTTTAAATTTTCAATCTTTTTTGCCTTACAGTAATGAGAAGGAGTTTTTAGCATTCTGGAACAGGTGTGGAAAAGGGAAAATTTAGTTATATTTAGGAAAAAAGTTATCTACACAAAGACAAAAAAACGTAAAGGTATATAACAGCAAGAATGCTCATATCCATAAGGTGAACATGGTGAAATTACCAAAATTGTATAAGGCCCAGTTGGGTTTTCAAAGGTCCAGTTGGGTTTCCAGTTGAACACTTTTTCAAATGGATATGAGCAGTGCATTAAAATCAGCATTACTTACTGCGGTCACGCCCCCTCAGGGGAAGAGGTGTGGCCGACAGCAGTCAGTATTTGTTAGCAGATTGTTAAAAACGATCACCATGCTGTGATCTCTAAGCATACCGTAATATGAGACAAGCCGAGTGGGCATCTGGTTCTGGTTAGTACTTTGGAAATCTGATTAAAGGAAAAATTTCCAGGCGCATTGAGAAGTATTCACCATAATTACTGAGAACAGCTTAGGCAGATCAGACCACAAATGACAAAACATGAAACCAATGTTGTGGTTCTCTCCTCTATTAAATATGAGACACAATAATAGCTAGGGAGGGAAGTGGGTCTCAAGTGAACAAATTGAGGTGGATGGAGGGGGGTTTAGGTTGTACGTGGGGAGGGGCAGGGTTCCTTCAAAGTTAATGGGGTATTATGTTCCCTTCCTGTTCAAAATCTTCAGACTTCAGTGGAATAAAACGCTAATGCAGTGCCAAAAAGCTCTTCTCAGTGTCATGAGCTTTGATAAACTATAACTACAACATGAACAGCCAAGCCAAGAAACTGAATGAAACCACAACGACCACAGTCAGTTCATAGAAGAGAAAAAAACAGGTCTGTGCAAGCGTGAGGCTCAGCCAAACCTCAGTGTAGACAATAAATCGTATTAGCACAAATAAAAGTCTTGATGGATGACTGCGCTGAGGTCAGTGTTTAACAACAAGTCTCTCATTTTTCTGTTGAGTGCTGAAATCAAAACCATATGTTGAGTATTTGTGGAGTCGGTATATTAGGGTTTATTGTAAGGGCTCTTCTTGGAAAAAATGCACAACAGAGAAAAGCTTTTTTTGCCAAGACCAATGGATAGATTTCATTAAGTACATAAACAGCATCTTTCCACTTTACAGATGTTCATTCTTTTGCCTTATTAATACAAATCAGTAAGTAGCACTTAGTAATATGATTTTTCAGGACATTAGAGATGACTATAGCTTGTTTCCACCACCGAATAAAAATAAAAAAGGTAATTGAGACTTTTTAATTGCACAATTCTTCTTTCCCCTCAGAATTGTGAGATATAAACTCACAAATTCGAGTTATAAAGTCCAAATTTCAAGATATAATGTCAAGCTGCGTTCACGTCACCTCGTATTTACCGGTATCTTGAAATGGCAACACGTGACGTTATATTCGGAGCTGTTCACGTCCTTTGACTGGGAACTAAGCGTTTCCATGGCACCACTATCAACGCCTAAATGAATCTACAGCGGTCAGGTGGTACAGCGGCCACGTGGTACATGTGGGAGCTTTCAGAAAACTCCCAGCTTACAAGCTGTAATTACGATCTCTACGAGGACGTGAACGCATTTTACAAGCTAGAATCTCGTAACTACAGGAATTACGAGGCCGCGTGAACGCACCTTCAGAATGGCCCCTTACCGTTTGATTGACAGGCGATCTAACAAATCATAACGCCGAATCCGCCATTTTCTCCGACAAAGCAGTCAGGGGTGTTAGTAGATTACTTCGGTGGACTTGAACTTGAAAAATGGTGTGTACTGACGTCTTTCCGCGGTTAAAACAGCATTACTTCTGATGTTCATTCATGTTTATTTGATGCTATAAATGAACTAGTTGGAAGAGATGATCGGTTCACGAGCCGCTTCAACCGAGGCGCTACAGCGATCTATCACAACACTTTAAAGAGCCACAAGACGGTATTTATTGTTTAAATTTCTTTAAAAATGAAATGTGAGACTTTGTTTCATATCAAAAGTAACCTGCTCTGCCTTGTCTGTCGATGCGTTGTGTATTTTTCACTGCATGAGAGCGGCCTGGCTTGTCTGACTGGGGAGCTGTATGCTGATTGGTCAGTTTGAATGTCTCACATAATTTCTCTGGACTTTTCTCTTTTTTCTGTCTCTTCTTCTTTGGACCTTTTTTTTTTTTTTTTTACAGTCTATGTTTGGGCCTTTGCTCTTCCTCTCCATGAGCTCTGCCTTCCATCTCTCGGGTAACATTTTATGTACATGGGTACAATTAATGGTATATGATTTTATCATCTCATACATCTATTGTGTAACTATTTCAGGTGTAACCGTAACCAGATTTTGTCATTAAACCCTTTCAATTACAAATGGTGTACTAACTAGTTTTGATGCAGTATTAACTTTGAAGTGCTAACAGTTACCTATTGCAATACAATATCGTCACACTCTAGCAATGCTCTCCCACATATTTTGCAATTCTAACTGCGCTTATTTCCGTCATTGGAATAAGAAGCAGTGGGTGGTAATGGACAAGAAATGTACAGTTTTGCACAGTCATAATGATAATGTTTCATTAGTCATTCGGAAATCCTGCAGCCTGAACCACCCTTACAGCTTTCATAGGCCTACTACTCAGCATTCTACATTCCTTCTCACAGCAAAATATTTACCCATAGAGAACACAAAATCCCCTAGCATTTTTTGTTTTTCATCAAAAGGCAACCGTGTGTAGTACAGAACACAAGAGGGCAGTCTGAGCCCTTCACATTAAAGAACACATCCTGCATCTTTGTAAAAGGTCTGACTGTTAATAACACAGGAACAAATTAGTAACACAATTTTAACATTCTAGTAACTACTATTAACTAACAAGAAACTGTTTATTAGTAAGTTCACTATAAGCTAATCAATCACTGCTATTTTTTTCATACCATAATGTATAAATAATTCTCTAGTTAAGATCATGGTAACCCCTAGTGGATAATTAATTAAATTAATTATAGCCTAATGACTCATATTAGCCTATCAAATCTTTCAGAATGAATTACTAATTATTTGGAACAGTATTCTAAAGTGAAAAGCATGATAACTCCCCAATAATGACTCAAGTCATCGGAAGCATTTGAGATTTTTGTAAGGTCCTTGCACAATAATCCTTTTTTGTTGAGCCCTGACAGGTGAGTTAAAGGATTAGTTCACTTTCAAATAAAATTTTCCTGATAATTTACTCACCCCCATGTCATCCAAGATGTCCATGTCCTTCTTTCTTCAGTTGAAAAGAAATTAAGGTTTTTGAGGAAAACATTCCAGGATTATTCTCCTTATAGTGGATTTCAATGGCCTCCAAATGGTTGAAGGTCAAAATTACATTTTTTGTGTAGCTTCAAAGAGCTCTACACGATCCCAGATGAGAAATATGGGTCTTATCTAGCGAATCGATCGGCCATTTTTTAAAATTTTTTTTTAAATGTACATGCTTTATATAAACAAATGATCGCCTTCCAAGTGGTTCCACCAAAACCGCACTTTCGTATTCTTCAAAAAGCTTACGCTGTATGTCCTACGCCTTCCCTATTCTACTTACAGAAAAAATGGAATTGGTGCTGCGTTCATTCCGTAAGTAGAATAGGGAAGGCGTAGGACATACAGCGTAAGCTTTTTGAAGAATGCGAAAGTGCGATTTTGGCGGAACCACTTGGAAGGCGATCATTTGTTTATATAAAGCATATACAGTTGTATTTTTTTCAAAAATGACCAATCGTTTTGCTACATAAGACCATTATTCCTCGTCTGGTATCATTTAAAGCCCTTTGAAGCTGCACTGAAACTGTAATTTTGACCTTCAATCGTCTGGAGAACACTGAAGTCCACTATAAGGAGAATAATCCTGGAATGTTTTCCTCATAAACCTTAATTTCTTTTCCAATGATGAAAGAAGGACATGGACATCTTGGATGACATGGGGGTGAGTAAATTATCAGGAAAATTTTATTTGAAAGTGAACTAATCCTTTAAAAGATAATTCATGCTTTAGCAGTAATGCAGATGGACAAATGCAGTGTCAAAATAAAGTTGCTTCTCATAGGTATTGATTTCTTAAGCATTGCATCGATACATCATATCGTTCGTTAGATCGATGTATCGATCCATCCATATCAATGTATTTACACCCCTAATAAATTACACACATCACCTTTAATTTCACCAAAAACAATTATGAACAAATGTAGCCTACACAACTAAAACTCAAAGGCCCAAAAAAAGAAACAAAATATGAGTTGAGATTTTTTTTACAGTGTAGATATATTTCATTGTTTAATAGTTACAGTTTAATTGTAGTTTAATTAGTTACAAAGAGCCACAGCTAATTTGCACAAGCCATTGGTTAATAAAAGGGGACATAAAAAACCTAAATGACATCAAATTTGATTCTGTGTTTTCTGTTAAAGAATTAGTCATGTCTACACCAGACGCAACTAGTTTAATGGATAGGTTTAAGGTGAGGGTTATGGTGTGATTGGACCTTCTAGCTCCAATGATTAGATCCAGAAAGAGGAAGCTGGACCTCAACGGATTTGCAATGGTCCCTTCGTTGTGTCCATCAAGCTGTTGTGGTGTGACACAACAACGGTCGTGTCTGTTGTAGACACGGTGTAATGCATATATTTACTCTACATTTCAAAAGTTTAGGGTCAGCAATGTATTTTTGACAGAAATAAATTAGTACTTTTATTCAGTAAGAATGTGTGAAATTGATCAAAAATGACAGTAAAGACAGAATGTTATTTCTATAAATCAAAGAATCCTGAAATCATATATCATGGTTTCCACAAAAATATAAAGCAGCACAACTGTTTTCAACATTGATAATAATAAGAAATGTTTCTTGAGGACCAAATCAGCATATTAGAATGATTTATGAAAGATCATGTGACACTGAAGACTGGAGTAATGATGCTGAAAATTAAGCTTTGCCATTACAGAAAAAAAAATTTAAAAAATGATGACATATTTACATAGAAAACTTTTCACAGTCTATCAAATAAAGGCAGCCTTGGTTAGCATACGAGACTTCTTTTGAAAACATTAAAAAAATCTTGCCAACCCCAAACTTTTGAACAAAAGTGTATATACATGTATACAATGAATGCTCAGCACACACGCTCCTTTCTCATCTTGGCGATCTGAAGCAGAGCCACTCTGGCCTCTTCGTCCATGAAACCCTGAAAAAGAAGACCACAGCTTCTAGAACATAAACACTGCAGTTTTCATGGGTTTACTTCTGAAAGTGCATTAGATAATAAGAAAATATACATCATAAAAAAATAAAATGTTACCTGTGCTGCACTGAGCAACCGTGTTCTGTATATTGAAAGCACGTGTCTGTAATGCTTTTCAGAGTTCTGGCAATAAAAAGAGAACAAGATCATAATGCATTGGTTTTCACATCAGTTACAAAAGAAAAATGAATAATGCATACTTGCATTTCATTTAGAAATGTACAATACATGTCATAAAATGCTCTGTTTTGCTGGATTACACTAAAAGCATTGGGGTGGAAATGCAAGTACTTTGAAAGTTAAGATGTCTCTTGAGAGTGATTCATGCTGTTTTTGATCACCGTCACAGCAGATTTCTTATAATATCATAGGACAATCTCATGTTACTCTGTGGGATTGCAAAAATGTCTTCAGCCTGGTGTATCCTTTATGAGTTTAATCAGTTTCATGTTTCCTTTCTATTCCCAGTTCTCTCCAACAGCAACAGGTTTGACTCAACTCAAGGGGCCTATGACATGGTCTGCTTCCAGTGGGTAGAACGTAACAAAGTACATTTACACAAGTAGGCTACTGTACTTAAGTACAAATGTGAGATGCTTGTACTTTACTTGAGAATTTCCATTTAATGTAACTTTATGCTTTTACTCCATATTTCAGAGGAAAATACTGTACTTTTAAAGGGATAGTTCACCCAAAAATGAAAATTTGATGTTTATCTGCTTACCCCAGCGCATCCAAGATGTAGGTGTCTTTGTTTCTTCAGTAGAACACAAATGATGATTTTTAACTGCAACCGCTGCCGTCTGTCAGTGGTATAATGCAGGTCAGCGGGAACTTGGACTATAAGAGTAAATAAAACACGACAGACAAATCCAAATTAAACCCTGCGGCTCGTGACGACACATTGATGTCCTTAGACATGAAACGATCGGTTTGTGAGAGAAACCGAACAGTATTTATATAATTTTTTACCTCTAATACACCACTATGTCCAACGGCATTCATCACTCGATTTGTGAGGTCTGATCGCGCTCTGACAACGGCAGTGTCTCGCGCATTACTTCAATGGACAGACATACTTCCGTGGTGTATTAGAGGTAAAAAATGATATAAATACTGTTCAGTTTCTCGCACAAACCGATCGTTTCGTGTCATCACGAGCCGCAGGGTTTAATTTGGATTTGTCTGTGTGTGTTTTATTTACTCTTATAGTCCAAGTTCCCGCTGACCTGCATTATACCACTGACAGACGGCAGCGGTTGCAGTTAAAAATCATCATTTGTGTTCTACTGAAGAAACAAAGACACCTACATCTTGGATGCTCTGGGGGTAAGCAGATAAACATCAAATTTTCATTTTTGGGTGAACTATCCCTTTAACTTCATTACATTTGTTTGACAACTAAGGCCCAGAATACTTCATTTTATGTTTCCATCTTGCACACAGTTGAGCGCGCAAGCCTTTCAAAAGTACACTTCTTTGGCTATCTAATGGACTTTGTTTTCAAGTTTCAAGTCACTTGCACATACGCTGTTGTACGCGCACCAAAAACTGGGCTACGCGCGGACGTCCGCCAACCCTCCTGATGACGAAATTTACATCATGTGGACAGTGCATGGACCGTCGAAAAGCTTGTACAGCCGAAGTATACTTTAGGCTTTAGTTACTGCTGTGATCACAGAGCGGCGAGATCACAGAGTGTCGCAACTCTCTTTTTCAACAGCTCTGCCTATACTAACGAATCCTATCACAATTGCACTGAAAGCACTGACCTCTCTAAGCTTAAACAAAACAGAATCTCAAAAAAACAGCCCCAAAGAATGGAGCAACTGGTGAGGAACTAACCTCTAGCTGCTGTTGTAGGCTGCAGACCTGAGCCTGGAGGGAGCTGTCTGACTGTGATGGTTCACAGGAGCTGACGGGTTCTGATATGTTGACCTCAGCCAACCTCTGTTCCTCATGTTTCACTGATGACTGAGATAGAGAACATGTAATTAGACCTTTTTCTGGGGGGTGTTCTGGTTGGTTGCTGGGTGGTCAACTCAACTTTGGTTGTACAGTATGTTTAAATTAGAGATGCACAATACATTGGTACTGTAACAGTTAGGCTATTTGCTGATATTAGAGATATTTAATTTTTAATTTCCCACATTTTATTACCTTCGCTGCCATCTAATTCTCACTTAAAGTTGATTTTTAAAAACATTAACAATTTAATCATTTAAAACAAAAAGTTTTTGTTTCTTAATTTATTTAGACAAAAGTACAGAATTTGAGTATCGGCCATTTATCAGTCATTTTAATTGATGATCTGTGAGACAAAATAATCATGAATGAATATAAGAAATATACAAGCAATAATCATGAACCTTTGCAACCTGATCTGGTGATGTGCTCCCCTGGTCCTCAGCTGTGCTACTTTTGCTTTCAGTTGGCTGCACGATTCTCACTGCAATTCTAGTGACTTCACGTTCTGCTCTGTCACTCCCTGTAGAAGAAGATACTTTGTTATGCTGTACTTCACTTGTGCATGGCTGCTTGTGTTCTTCTCTCTGAACACCTTCCTCTTTTGTGTTTGAGATGCTCACACTGGCTTGGTTTTGTCTCTTCTCCATCTCCTCAAGGGCTACTTTGAGTTGCTCCACCTCTTTCTCCTTTTCCTCCATTAAGACAACAGGAACAAACTTGGCCTGCAGAGCCTCCTGGATGGTATCCAGCTCTGCCTTTTGTTCTTTAAGTTCTCTCAGCAGGCTCTGGTTCTCCTCCTGAGCGCACTGGTACTTCTGTAGAGCCTCGTCAGCTTTGGTTTCAGCCTGTTGCAGTGCATTGTTCAGTGAGCTGGTTATGACTGTGTGCTCACCCTTGCTGATGTAGTTCTCCAGATCTACAGTTGGTTCCTGGGTCTCTGTGATGGTGTCAGTCATGGTGCTCTTCGCATGTGTGAGGCACCATTCTGATGGGGTCTGAGCTTCTTTACACAACATCTCAGCCTGCTGTGTCTCCATTCCCGCTAACCTGGTCCTCAGTGTGTTTATTTGCTCTTCTCTGCTGAGCAGCTCCTGGGAAAGCCGGCTAAGTTCCTGCATCAAGGAGCTCTGGTTCTCCTTCTGCTGTTCAACCTCCCTCCTGCTCTGGCTGAGTTCCTTCTGCATTCTCCCCAGTTCGGCTACGGCTGCCTCCC
This sequence comes from Megalobrama amblycephala, assembly GCF_018812025.1. Lineage (NCBI taxonomy): Eukaryota > Metazoa > Chordata > Actinopteri > Cypriniformes > Xenocyprididae > Megalobrama > Megalobrama amblycephala. Next base: position 12,550,359 of record NC_063062.1, on the reverse strand, counting down.
GCTGGCCTTTGACTTCTTGAAGCTGGACTCTCAGCTCTTCCACCAAGTGCTCTCTGACGGCCACTAGATGAGCTTGCATCTGTCTCACTCGTGATTCTGAGCCGGCCATCCTCCTTTGCACATCGCCCAAGGCCTCCTCCAGCTCCCATGCCCGGTTATGGGCCGCATGCAGAGCTTGTTCGCTGCTTCTCCTCAATCCTTCGTATTCCTGACAGCGCAAAGCCAGCGCCGTGTCCAGCCTGTGTACCTCCGCCTCAGCTACTTCTTGCCTCCTTCGTGCATCTCGTAGCTCTCTCCTAAGGGCCTCCACCTCACCGGGCAATAACTCCATCGGAGTAGATCTCACTGGCACAGGAGCTGACTGTGCAGGCCTGACCTGAATAATTGACAAGGGTAATGTTGAAGTAAGAAATACTGTTTTGTTCGTCTAGTTTAATTCAACTGAAGTAATTTCAGTTTGATTAGAATAGGATATAAAATGAGTCTGATATCAAGTGAGGTTATGACCCTTTAATCTCTATATTCTGTCAGAAAAAAAGTGCTCACATTATAAAAATTGTATTACTTGGTGCGCTGCATTATATGGAATCTTGTTTTCGCCACTGAATTTAAAAAAAAAAAAAAACTTTTTCGACAATTCTGACTTTTTACTCACAATTGCGAGTTTATATCTCGCAATTCTGACTTTTTTTTCACAATTCTGATCTTTTTCTCGCAATTCTGAGTTTATATCTCGCAATTCTGACTTTTTTTTCTCAGAATTGTGAAATAAACTCACAATCGCGTGTTATAAAGTCAAAATCGTGAGATATAAACTCACAATTGCAATTGTGAGATAAAAAGAAAAGTCACAATTACCTTTTTTATTTTTTATTCAGCGGTGGAAACAAGCTTTCATAGCATTATATATATTATTTACATTATTATAAAATTTAACTGCCTGACAAAAGGACTGTTTTCAAAGATATCAAGGTCACATACATAAAAAAAAAGTTACCTAAACTAAAGATTGATTGATTGATTGATTGATTGATTATTTATTGATTGACTGATTTTGTGATGAAGACCTTAATGTAAAATTTAATTTAAATGGCTGATAAAAGAAGTACAAACTGTAAGCAATATATCAAGGTCACATACTTAAAAAAAATATATACCTGTGTAGAATCCAGATTATGACCTTGTTTGGCACTTTTTCCTTCAGGGAGCAGAAAATATGTTTAAAACATTAGAGCCCCGACCTGGAAAGCTTTTGTGATATGACTGATTGTAATCCTGATTTTCTGCAATTCTATATATTTATATATAAAACACGTTCCAAGTTACCTTCAGTGGAGTGACTGCCATGTTCCCTCTGTAATTCAGACACAACCTTTTAATGATGACATTCACAACTGTTCACAGGACCACAATCAGCTACATGAGAGGAAAATGATTGCCTGATAGCACAGACTTCAGATGTCAATCAAATGAAATCAAATCATCAGTCATTCTCTAAAGAAACTCACTGTTAGGGGCTCTGACAAAGTTTTCTCCGTCTTTACTGATCCTGCTTTGGTCCAGGGTTTAGCCTGTTCATTCAGAAAGAAAAATAAATGTTTCAATTCTTATCAAAAATCTCTGTTAACATGGCCTTCAGAAAGAAAGAAATCTATTTCCATAATAAATGCTATTCTCTAACGATTCTTTAATAATACATTTCCCTACAGTAAATTAGTGAAACATATCCTGAAGGCTGGATCCATAATATATGTGTTAGGACAAAGAAACTATGAATTTACACATGTATGGCTGAGCATGCGAATCAGTATTCCTCTCCATCAACAGCTGCAGAAATTTCATCAAATTGATTTCCATCACTGGAGAGCTGGAGATCGCACACCATCATCATTTTCAAGTGACTGCGTATTAGAATGGCTCTAATTAAAGTGCACTGCGATTAGCATTTAAGATGCTAGATGGAAGTAAGATCAATAAAAGGATGGAGTTAATTTGAGTGCAGCAAACCCATGACCTTATTGTCTGCCGTTACTTCCTTTTCCTGTCTTGGATTTCAAATACTTGAACTTGACTGTGAATGTGCATGCAAATGCGCCAAACACTTAAACTGTCAGCAAAATGTCAATGTTACCTGTTGGATCTTCTGTGAAACATTGGCAGTCTCTTTAGCTGAAAACAAAATGGGGGGAAAGGTTATAGCACATAATGTTTCTGTTCCTAATGCATAACATTTCAGATTTTACTATGCCATGAATGTGCTTTGATTTACATGACAATCACTTTATTAACTAATTGTTGCATTTTATCATCTGGTGATATGGCAGATATTATATGAAAAGCATCTTTCAGGGACCCAAGTGATCTAAGAATAAGCAGCTGATTTGCTTGGAATAAGCCTCTCTCTTTAAATAAGACACTTCTTGGAAAAGGAATCCTTTTAGTGTTAGAATCTGAGAAGTCTATGTGAGCACAGCTGGATCTGCTGGATCACTTCTCTTAAATGACATGACATTACCCAGTAATGACAGTATGATGGTTGATATGGGATCTAAATTTAAAACTCAACTGACCTGCTGCCTGCATGAGCAGGTTCAGTAATTGCTACATGTGATGATAACAAGACTGTCACTTTGTACTACCTTGCTGAAAAAAACCCAGCATTGCTGGTTACAAGATTATATGATGTTTTGACACATTGAAACAACATTTAATCCCACCGTATACATGTATATTGCTAATAAACAGTAGAAAAATGTTCAATATCATTCAACAAGCACATTTGTGTTACCTTTAGTGGTTGTTTCCAAGGCATTTTGTACAAGTGTGATCAAGTCTTGATTCCGACTTAGTCTGGCATAGTGGTAAGCATCATGGCCATAAGCGTCCACTGCAGAAACATCTGCCTTAGTCTTTAGGAGAATCTCCACCACTTCTTTACAGGAGTTCTCACAAGCTAATATTAGCGCAGTCCTAGACAGAACACACACATACAGAACATAAAATATAACAAAACAGAACACAGAAATAATGATTGATCAGTTGGTATGGCACTACTGAGGTCAAACACACTTTATGATTATTTCTGCAAAGCTAAAGATATCTTTACTTGAATTAACTTTTCCTAGGTGACTCATCAAAAGCAGTTCATGACTTGTACTGAACTATATAATCAGTGTTGGGGAAAGCATTACAAATTAATGCATTACAATATTGCGTTATTTGCTAAAAAAGTAACTAATTACATTATTTTTGCGTTACTTTTTCTCACCTGGGCAGGGCTTGCTTGTTTGTTTTTTAATAACAACAATAAAAAGTTCTATTTTTGGCAAATGTAAAAGCCCTTTCACACCAAAAGTGAAATGAATAAGCCTCAGGCTGCAAATTCATGCCTGTACAGTAGAGAGTGTAACTCAAACAAACCTTTCAGATGTGCTGCCATTCTGGATTAAAGAAGAACAGGATACAGGAGAAGGAAGTTCAACACTCTTATTTCTAAAGTACTTTTTGCTTATTAGTATGGTTTAATTAGATCATCGAAAGTCAACAGCGAAGGTATTGGTTAATAAAGTGAGATTAAATACATATAGTATATTTGTGTGATTTAAAGGTCCCGTTTTACGTGGTTTTTTGAAGCTTTGATTGTGTTTATAGTGTGCAATATAACATGTATTCATGTTTCGCGTGTAAAAAAACACAGTATTTTTCACATAATTTACTTATCTGTATACCGCTGTTTCCACTGTCATAAAAACGGGCTGATGACTTCCTTGTTCTATGAAGTCCCTCCTTCAGAAATACGTAACAAGTTCTGATTGTGCCAGCGGTTCCTGTGTTGTGATTCGACAGCAGCTTAGCGAACCTTGCCCGGAAAGGTCACGCCTCTTACCATAACGTGGAGATGCACGCGCTCAGTGTTATTGTAAACATGTCTTTAATTTTACCCTATCAATTTGAGCCGGAATCAGACCCAGTGATTGGACTGCGGGATGAAAATAACAGCGTTTCGACGACATGGCGACAAACACACTCTACAAACGCAACTCTTGTGTATTCCTGTGGGCGGAGGTTAGTCAAAAAACTGTTTTAGTGACGTCATTAAAGGAGGAAGTAGAGGGATGTAGTCCAAACTGGCCGTTCGATGTAGGCGACTTCTGTTAAATAAAATATCTCGCTTGGCATTGAACTTTGAGCTTTAAAATTTAACAGATTTTATTTATACTCTAACAACAACATTACACACTAACTAAAGTTTGAAACATGGGATCACGAAGAACGGGACCTTTAATATAGTTAATTATTACAGGTTTGTGTAAAATTCTGAGATTGCATTTCACTGTTTTTATTCATTTTAAGGAATACTGAATGTTTTTGTGCAAGTGAGATGAGTAAATGCATGTTCACATTTACTCTAGAACTACAATAACCATCATGTTTACACTGCGCGCAGAACACCTCGGCACTGTATTTCTCTCAACATGAAGACAGGAGAGCTTAAATGTCAATAAATGTGAAAAAGTAACTTGCGTTACTTATTTGACAAAGTAACAGATATTTTGTAAATTTTAAAATAAGTAATGCATTACTTTACTAGTTACTTGAAAAAGTAATCTGATTACGTAACAAGTTACTTGTAATGCATTACCCCCAACACTGTATTTCATTATGTTATTTATTAAATAAATGTAATGCTGTTCATCATTTAATTAATCTCCTGAGTTAAATGAACTTTGGCAGCCCTAAAAATGGTAATGTTGCTGCACTTTCTATATCAATAAATGCTGATAAATAACAAAAGGTATCACTAGTACAAGTGTGCTTTGCACTTTGTTCCTATTGCTGCTTTCTGCAGGGTACACATGCAAATGTGTCCCACTTCAGTGGAAGGAAAACAGGTGACTTCCTTGTTGTAGAAGATGGATTTCTTAAGGACACTAGCACAATGCAGCTGAAATGACCTGGGATGGCCTTTTTCATATTAGGTTGCAAGTTGATTCACATTAGTATACAAGCTGGAACTGAACATAAAAAATGTATTTGAATTTAAAATGTGATCTTCCTCTTCTGGCTCTTTAATTATACAGATTTGATTTTTGCTAACTTTGTGGATCATTATTAATGCACAACAGGAAATATGATCATTTTTAAATGCTTTCCCTTACTTGTTTTGCTTGTCTCGAAGGACAGTGCGTGCTCCAAATTGCACAAGCAACTGGCATGCTCCTGGTTGGCTCATCTTAGCAGCAAGCAACAAAGGAGATCTACCATCCTGAAAAAGGTACATACTGTATATTATGTATATATTTTGGTGTTAATTTCAAAATCACTTTTTCTATCTCCCTTTCTTACTTCACTTCTTAAATATACACAGCGTGCAAAATGAATTGTTGTTTCAAAACCTATTTTACTTACTGCATCAGCAGCATCAATAGATGCCCCGCTGTCACAGAGCATCTTGATGGCGGCTTTACAGCCTACATATGCTGAAAAACAATAAGAAGACACAAGACGTTATAATTGTCTGATCAACTCTGACAGCTAGACATTATATCGGTCCTTGATGCATCCTCATGGAGCAGTTGAAGAATTCATAATGAAAGATCTGCTTGAAAAGAATGATAATAAATCTGACACGCATGCCCAAAATGAAAAGAAAGAATTCATTATCACTTCAGTTTCAGAATGTGGAAGAAAAAGCTCTAAGCATACTGGTGTGCATAAAACCTTTTAACACTGTGGTATGTCCTGTAGGCTTGTCGGTTAAAATATTTGCATGTTATTAATTAAATATTATATCAATAAAATATTAAATAGGACCAGTCTCATAAAATGTTTCTTGCCTTAGAATCCTAAAAAGTGTACATACATGTTGTATAGAATGTCAAATCTAAGACTTTTTTATTATTATTTTATATTCTAATACACTAGAGATCATGCAGACAGTCCCACATTAAGGTGTGGCATTAAAATATGTTGGTGCTGTGCAGTTGGTGGACCACTTTATATTAACTATACATAGTTTTGCCATCTTCTCAAAACCACAGAATCTGCTGCCAAGCAGCAATCATCTTTAAGGCTATGGAACAAATGAATTGATTAAATGCCTTCATTGGTGACAGCCAGGTAACAATAGTGTTTTCCCTAAACTTTGTTTGTCACCGTTGTGAAATTGAACCACTAATAAAATATCTCAATACAGCCTGCCTAACTTAGGCAATAGTCTGGAAGCTCGTTTCCGCCACTGAATAAAAAATAAAAAAGATAATTACGACTTTTTATCTCACAGTTCGCAAGTTTACATCTCGCAATTCTGACTTCTTTTCTCACAATTGCAAGATATAAACACAATTGCGAGAAAAAGTCAGAATTGTGAGTTATAAACTCACAATTGCAAGTTATAAACTCACAATTGCGAGAAATAAAATCAGAATTGCAAGATAAAAACTCACATTTGACTTTTTTCTCACAATTCTGACTTTTTTCTTGCAATTCTGACTTGAATTGCAAGAATTGCATGATGTTGTCGCATTGTGAGATATAAACAATTCTGACTTTTTTCTCAGAATTGGACTTTATAACTCACAATTCTCACTTTATAACTCACAATTGCATGTTATAAAGTCAGAATTGTGAGATATAAACTCAAAATTCAGAGAAAAAAAGGTTATTGTGACTTTATATCTAACAATTCTGACTTTTTTCTCAGAATTGCGTGATATAGTTGCATTGCGTGTTATAAAGTAGGTATAAACTCGCAATTCTGACTTTTTTTCTCAGAATTGCAAATTTATATCTCTCAATTCTGACTTTATAATTCTCAGTTGAGTTTATATCTCACAATTCTGACTTTATCACTCGCAATTGTGTTATAAAGTCAGAATTGCAAGATATAAATTTGCAATTCTGAAAAGAAAAAAACAAACAAATGTGAGATAAAAAGTCGCAATTAACTTTATAATTTTTTATTCAGTGGCAGAAACAAGCTTCCATACAATAGCCCTTCATTAAGCTTAACAACAAGCAGTTAGTCTGGCGTTGATGTTATTTGCAGTGGTCATGAGATTATTGACCAGAATTAACAATAAGAATAAAAAACGATATGAAAGCTTTAATGATGCATTGTTGTTGATTAGTCAGTGAAACAAAAGCAACTGTTTATATTTTAAATGGAATATTAATAAAATAAATAATAAAAATAAAAAATTATAATTTTAAAGAAGAAAAATCCACACACCTGCATCATGCAAAGCTGTACGGCCCTGCAGGTCTGCGCTGTCAACAGGACATTTACACTGTTGGAAAAGAAAATATTTAACACATGCATGAGCAATATCATACATATTAAATTCTTTTACATATTCCTCTGCTCAACAAGAAAACTGAGGTAAAAACACTGAAGAGAATGTAAATTGCATAAATGCCACTCAGCACATGCTCATCATAAATTCAAATGTATATGTGGAATTTGGCTCAATCATAAGATTCTACTTTTAATGCTTTAAATTGTTCATGGTTTTAATTATTTTGCTTTAATGCAATTGACTGCCAATTGAAACTCATTTGCATTCATATCCTTCGTTTTCACTTGCATTTAATTATAGCTGCATTTACATCAAAGCTTTACGAAAGAAAATTCACATTTCCACACCAGATAACACACCTCACATTCTTAACCATGCGTTTGGAAGCAAAAAAACTGTTGCTATGATACAAAAAAGTGGAGTAAATTGCTCCATCCCTGCCTTAAGCACACAGTTTCATATGGAGATCAAAAGCAAAGGAAAGTCCAGAGAAAAAAAATCCAAATAAACAAGGGCTTTAAACATAAAACAGGGTAGGGAAAGAAAAGAAAGCATTGAGCTGTCTTTGGCAGAGCAATTGCTAAAGGGGTTGGTTATACGTCAACAATGTGACATTCCAATGCGGTTTCTCATTAGTCTTTCTTCCTGTGATTGTTAGTGGAAAAACGCAGTGGAAGGTACCTGCAGCAGCTTCTGCACACACATTGAATGACCGCCTGCTGCAGCCAGATGCAAAGCTGTTTTACCTGCAGAGAGGAACAACATACATACAGTGAGGTTCAAAAGTCAGAAACAGTATGGCCATGATTTTGACCTACTTTAAATGTGTACTTTTATATGAGTGTATATGATGCCAATCATTAAAGATGAGTAGTGCAGAGACATAAAGTCTTACCGGCAGCATCTAAAGCCTTCACATTGACACTGTTTTCCAGGAAAACATTTAAGCTATTTATGAGGCCTTTGCTAGCAGCAACATGAAACCTTAAAAAAAAAATAACATACAAGTAAATTTATAAAATAGAAGCACGATTATCATTAGAGATGCACCGATCGACCGGCCAGGGATTGGAATCGACCGATTTCCCACATGTTCGGCACGTTAAAAAGCGAGCGCATGTTGTGTAACAGTATATTGGGTCCGTGCATAAACTCTTAAAGTGACAGCAGTCCAATATTCCTGCTGCTGTCATGTTAATCTAAGAGCAAAAGACAAAGAAAATAACTTTCTGCTCTTGACTAAATAAGTTTTATTGCTTTAATTGTAAGCATTAATCTGTATTTAATTTTGATGAAGATTTTCAATGAAGACTATCCAGTGTTATTTTTCATTTGATAACTTTGATTTCTGTAATATTTCTGTCCTGAAAAAAACCCCCTGAAAACTACATAACCTGAAAAACTTAAAGTTTCATAGCTCTTTTTATTCTAATGCATTTATTTCTGCTGTTGTTTGCAACTTGTTTATTTGTTCTTATTTTTGTTACTGACTTTTTACTTGTTTTTTTATGAAAAATAAAATTTGCATTGAAGAAAAGAAGATTTCTGTTTGTATATGCTGTCAATTATAGTTCTTAGAAAGAAAATCAGAATCGGCAGAATCAGTATCGGCAGATCACACTAACAAAAAAAATCAGAAATCGGAATCGGCCAAAAAAATTGCAATCGGTGCATCTCTAATTATCATCAATAATATTGTTGTCATCATTAAAGGGTTAGTTCACCCAAAAATGAAATTTCTTTCACTCACTCTCATGTCGTTCGAAACCCGTAAGACCTTTGTTCATCTTCGGAACACAAATGCAGATATTTTTGATGAAATCCGAGAGCTAGCTGACCTTCCTGTGTACAGCAACGTTACAACCAACTGCAAAGCCCAGAAAGGTAGTAAAGACATCGTTAAAATAGTCCATGTGACTGCAGTGGTTCAACCTTAATGTTATGAAGCAAAGAGAATACATTTTGTGCGCAAAAACAAAACAAAAATAACGACTTTATTCAATAATATCATCTCTTCCCAGTCTCCTACACCGTTTACGCACTGTGTGTACAACAATTTTAACAATGTCTTTACTACCTTTCTGGGCCTTGCAATTGGTTGTAATGTTGCTGTACACAGGAAGGTCAGATAGCTCTCGGATTTCATCAAAAATATCTGCATTTGTGTTCCGAAGATGAACAAAGGTCTTACAGGTTTGGAACGACATTTTTATGTGTCCTAACCCTTTAATGTCAGTGTCAATAATATTATTTTACAACATGAACGATGTATATTTAAAAGCAGATATTTGCACAGGTTAATATTATAAAACTTCCATAGAAATCAAAATATGCATTTACAACATATGTGAGTTTACCAGTGATTTACCAATACGATTATGTATTAAGAGCCAAGAAATGTTAACATGCAACAACATGGCACCCAAGGCCTGTTTCAACAGAAAATAGACACGACCACTCCTTGAGCCTAGTCACAAAGCAGGCATGATACAAGAGTTAATTAGATCACCAAGACTGTTGCTGCTCTTAAGTTGAAATAGTTAGAGGACAAAAGAAGGATCAACAAGATGTAGGAGTGGGTAATGGGTATGAACATGTTTTGTAGCAGAAAATAAAGGGGAAAAAAGTATTTTTTAAATCTATTTGAAAAAGGAATGAAAATAAAATGCACAGGAGCTAAATATAAAAAAATGTAACATTTCTTTATTCCATTATGTTTACTGGCATATATTCATATATTTTATTTAACAGAAAAACATTGGAAGGTAGGAGATATTGAACAACAACAGAACACGACAAAAATCCTGTCACGAGGCCTGACACACCTAATACATAACCCCCTTTAAAAACAGCTGACTGGAAGAGATAAAAGAAGAAAAATAGGAAAATTATAGGCTTCATGTAACACCACACACCATGTTTAATACTCTCCCATAAACATATTATCACTGGAGCACTGCTGTGCCGCACATTTATGATTTAGTTAAACGTCTATGTTGTTAGAAAGCTTTTATGATGATGATTTACTCTCTGGAACAACTTCTCTGCTTCTCATGTTCCTGTTTTACTACTTAAGAACTTCTTTCATGGCTTATATGGCTTTAATGTTAATGGGATATCATGCTGTGATGTGATGGGCTACTGTCAAACTAGTCAGGTATGAAAAATGAAACACTTGTTAAAATCATGTAATAGGCTTTTTCTTTCGTTTCAAAAAAAATTATCCAAACCAAATGACAGAGAAGCAGAAAATGTTAATATTGGGATGTGTTTTCTAAGCTAGTATGGAGCTTTTTCTTTTTAAAAAATATAATCGTATTCTACCTATGAAGCAAGTGGAGGGGATGGAACTGGAAACAATCACACTTTATCCTGTCCTGGGGGGGTGGGTGGGATGGTTATGTTTTGAACAACGCACAACACAAAAAGCAAAAAAAGGTCAAACCAGATCTCTACAAATCTTCACAAACATCTACTTGCCAATATAAATCTTCTTAAAGATGTTTTAGATTAGACCATGAAAACGTAAGTCATAGAACATAAAACAGTGGACTAGAGTTGTCAAAAGTACCGAATGTGATACCAAGTCAGTACTGAAATTTTAAAAATGTGTTGCTTTGATTGCTGTTGCGCTGATTCGTAAACAACTCTGATTGGCCTTTGTGTTCACGTGCTCATCAGATATGTCTGTGATTGGCTAGACAGGCTAGATAGAGAGCTCAGATAAGGTAATTTATCTGTTCAATAAGATACCTTAATCACCTGATGAGTATTAAAATCCCATCTCCACATGGCTTTTACATTTCAAATCCCTCGACATCTCCAAAAAGCCTAGCCAATGTTGATTCTTGTTTTATTACGAGCTCTGTCGCGTTCTCTTTTTGCCAGCAAACTCTCCTCTGTTCTGCGTTTTTTAAAGATGTGTGATTACCCTGAGGTTCAAGATTTAGTATGCTCCGTGTCAACCTTTCTTACTCGTTATGACAACTAACCTACACCACTCCCACAACATACATGCATCAAAGTAGCTGGAGCAGCTTTTCTCTATTTACAAATATGATGAGACATGCACGGATGCATGACGTGTGTATGCAATTTCCCATGAACCATCCCGACAGGTTTAAAATATAAACACTTATAATTGGCTTATCATAAGGATAAGACTAAAACACATTTTGGAAGGAGGATTGATGATGTACTGACTTAATATTTATATTTAGTTAAAGCTGCAGTCTGTAGGTTTTGTCTCTTTGTCGCCATCTCTGTTCAAAACCTGCTATTGCATTTATTTGTGGAATTATCATCTTTACGTGGAATGTGTATCGGCACAGCTCTTCAGCGCAGATGAATTTAATGTTTGCTGTCAGTCACCACACCAATGTGGATACTGTACTTTGGAATCACAGCTTGTACATCTTGGAAGTATGGCCAAAATAATAATTTTCACCAGATAATATCATCTGAATAATTAAGTAACATATCTGCAACTTTTGTTCTGACCAACTGAGGAAAAAAAGCATTACGATAAATCACGCTACCAATTGCTATCATGCTACCAATGACTAAATCTAACAATCGGATCACGTCAAACCATGCAAATTATTATTATTGTTATACTTTGTTCTCAAATTCTTAATGTTAACAACATCAGCATTGCGTGACTATGTGTATTTAGTGTGTATTAGCGTTACCTGTAGATTTCAATTTCTGTATCCACTCCGCAGTCTGAACAAGAGTTCAGTACATGGAAAAGACATACATTGAGTTTCAAACCCCATTGTTTCCTCCTTCTTATGTAAATCTCATTTGTTTGAAAGACTTCCGGAAAACACTCGGATCTCAACATAACACCGACTGTTACGTAACAGTCGGGATCATTAATATGTATGACCCCAATATTTGCATAATGCCAGCCCATTCGACGCATTAGACAAGGAAAGGCAGTATTAACGGCTGGATCTGTGCACAGACAAGGTAAGCAAGCAAGAACAACAGCGAAAAATGGCAGATGGAGCAATAATAACTGACATGATCCATGATATCATGATATTTTTAGTGATATTTGTAAATTGTCTTTCTAAATGTTTCATTAGCATGTTGCTAATGTACTGTTAAATGAGGTTAAAGTTACCATCATTTCTTACTGTATTCACAGAGACGAGAGTCGTTGCTATTTTCATTTTTAAACACGTGCAGTCTGTATAATGCATAAACACAACTTCATTCTTTATAAATCTCTCCAACAGTGTGTAATGTTAGCTTTAGCCACAGAGCATAGCCTCAAACTCACACAGAATCAAACGTAACCATCTAAATAAATACTTTACTCACATAATTCGAAGCATGCATACAGCATGCATGACGAACATCTTGTAAAGATCCATTTGAGGGTTATATTAGCTGTGTGAACTTTGTTTATGCGATGTATATATAGTCGAGAGCTCGTGGGGCAGAGAGAGCGCATCTCTTAAAGGGGGCGGCGCGCTGAAAAAATCAGTGCATAGTTAATGATGCCCCAAAATAGGCAGCTAAAAAAAATAATTAAAAAAAATCTATGGGGTATTTTGAGCTGAAACTTCACAGACACATTCAGGGGACACCTAGGACTTATATTACATCTTGTAAAAAAACAATCTAGGGCACCTTTAAGGTAAGGAGATAGTTTTGAACACTGGCTGGTTATGTACTTGCTCAAAAATTGATTTTGGATAATTTTTAACTCAAAAAAAGTTACAGACTGCCGCTTTAATTTTTAACAAACAAAAAGTTACATAGTATACCTTTAAAATGCTTAATCAGAGGTCAATTTTTATTCTTTCTGCAAACATAGTATTGTAGAAAAACGTATGTCAGTGTTAGCTTGATTCTGAAGAAAGTATGCTAATCATCTTGGAGGTTCATGTTTCAACATTTAATTTTGTGCTTTGTTTATCCTTCTTTACACATACCAGTATTTATCATCATGTGTGCGGGAGGCCCATGGAGGAAAGATCTCATTACAGATTGCAGAAGCAGTACCTAAGCTCTGTCAATTATAAAATAAAGCAATACCAAACCCTCCACAAAGCAAACAGGGCATTCTAGGTAACTTATCCTTGAGGGTAAAATATAAGAAGAGTAAACCAATGCAGAAGAAGGATTTAAAAAGCATTAAGGGTGAAATTGCCTCAAAATGTGTTTAGCAGTAAAGTCTTAGGTTAGTGTGCAATTCTAATGCAGAAGAAAAAAACACTACAAAACTTGAGTGCTACAGACTCCCTACTTTTCATTCAGAAGCCGCTACTGGAAATAAATTAAACAACAATCAAGGCATTGTGCATTGCAGAGGAGGATGAGGGTACAAAAAATAGGGCTTTCAAAATTTCTTCCCTCATCCCCTGGCTGGACATTTGCACTTTTATTAAAAAGCTATCTTTTGTGGCAAGAGACGAGTGATGAAATGCATACAGAAGAAGTGAACACAAGAGTCCCAGCAGGGAGGATAGAGATATGTTGATTCATGTCCAATCAAAGACCGCAAGACCACTTGATCCCAGAGCCCTTCATAGAGGGGTTCGGCTTCCACTTTAAAACATAGTGCAGGAATGAGCTCAGTAGTGCACAGCAACTGACTGTAAAATGAGTTGTCTTTGCAAAAATGTTGTCAGTCAGTTGGTTTTGTTGCATAAGCGTAGAATAAAATATAGAGTATACTTATGAGGAGAATTATTCTCAGTAAAGTTCAAGTAAAGACAACAACAACAACAACAAACAAAACTGCTGTACATTGGACAGAATGGACTATTTTTAACATCACGCAAGCATCATGTTGAAAGTGGCACTTACGCAGAATGGCCCTCTGGGTCTAGTTTGGTGGGGTTGGTTCCTTTCTTGAGTGTGGCTATGAGTTTCTCTATATCTCCATTCTCTGCTGCCTTCATGAGACGCTCATCATACTTTCCCCATTCTGTACTCTGAAACATAAGAAAACACAATATTTATACCATTAATTTCGCAACTTATTCTCTTACAGCTCTACGCATTTATCATTATGTTTTGGCTTTGCTAATGAACACTTTTTATTTTTTTGAAACCCTACAACTTTCTTTATTTCCACGTTTAAGAGAAACAAATCACATATTTTTAATGTGAAACCTTTACTATAGTTCAGTATAACCAAAGTCCCTTTAAGACAAGTCATTTCACTCGGCGGCCATCTTTGAAACGCCTCTCGGGCATCCTGGGCATCATGCAATCTCTTTGAATGGGGAAACATCAAATTCTCCAAAACTGTTCGCCAACCTTACGATTAAATTTCATATTTGAAATCACCAATGAAATCTAACAACAACCGGCTAATAAATTTAGTTTCTAAACGCTCGAATCATGACAATAAAACTATTTTTCAGGCTGGATCAAGCTAATGCGCATGCGCAGACCTAAATGCGCGTCTCTTCGGAGGCGCGCTTCTGACTGTTTCTATAGAAACCGGTGATTCTAACTCCGCTGAAGTGATGCGAAGACTTTACCAGTCGGCGATTGGCTCTTATTTAGAAGGCGGGACTTATTCCGCCATATTGCGCGTTACACTTTCTCCCATTCAAAACAATACGAGTGACATGTCTTGGTGTTATATAGTCTTTGGTATAACACTAGCAATTTCCTTTAAAAATTCCTTCATTAAGTCGCTATATGATATATGTCCTACTGAAATAACAGAATGTTGCTATGCAAAAAATAAAATAACGTACGTACAGTGAACAAATATTCTAAGAAAAAAAAAAAATTAATAAATAACAGGATGGAAAGCTATATTGACCAATCAGAATCCAGGACTAGAACCATCCTTTTTATAATGTAATTTATGGTAAGGTGATGCTGAATTCCTGGCTCACAGAAGTTTTAAACTATCAATTATTTCTCAATAACCGCACTATGAAGTAGTTCCAGGTCTGTTGACCGCATTACAATTGCATATCCAGAAATTATTATAGTTATTTCAAATAGCCTTACAGTCTATCACAGCACAGGAACCAATAAAGAAAGAAAGAAATTGGTCAAGTAATAAGGATGAAATAGCAAACAATATTTGTGGAATATTTCTAGTTTTTTACATGTCCAACAACACAGTAAACAATCTCTTGTCTCACTCAAGCGCAAAGTATGTCATTCACCAGCGATAAAATCATCTGTCGCGTAATTTCTAAAGATATGATACACAATCACGCGTCAGACGTCCTTATCACTTTAGCCATAAACATAAACAAACAATACAATATGCAACTTACTACAACCACACAGACTGACCACCCACAGTCCCATTCTCACAGTTTCAGGACATGTTATGGGCTTGGTCCAAAGTCTTGACAGGCTATTCGAAAGAGTGAAAAATTGTATCTAGCCACTAATGTTTACCTCGTTTTTCTTAAGTCGTTGTTTAAAACTTTTCATAGTTCCAGTATAACAGTAACTAAGCCCAGTGCACTTGTCCAGATGTCCAAATCTGCGTCTCTTGTCTTGTCAAAGTTTGCCTGTAAACTTTATTCCACCCCTCGGTTACAAGGTTCAGGCTCTATTGAGACCTGACGCGCTCCCATGAACCAATCGTCAGGAAAACTGTGTAACAATGAGCCAATCGGCGTGAACAGGGAGTCTCCGTATGAAGGTCATGCCGTGGAAAAGCTGATTCACATGATTTGTGGGCTGCAGATTCCACAGACTCCGTAGATGCCTTCAAAAGCAGCTCGACAATGAGTGTTTGTTTTGGATACAGCCTCGAGTAATACTGTCAGCAGGCTCGTCCTGTTTGCAAACTTGTAAACACAGTTGCGTCAGTGGTTGGTTAGAAATATGCGTAGCCTATTTTTTAAAATCATCATATGATTTAAATGAACATTTATCATATAAACTTTTGTTGCACTTTTTGTAGATACTGAATTGATGTTCATTTATTTAGCTGGCACATTTTATTATGTTACATGTTTATGAGATTATTCATATTTATTCTATGTCATAATATCATGTGAAGTGTTATCAGACAATTATCTTTGTCAAATAATAATAAAAAAAAAAAAAAAAAAAAAAAAAACAGAAAAGGACAAACAAAATGCAAAATTTGATAGATAAATGTGAACACAACCCAAAGGTTCTTTAGTTGATATCATATTCTCAACTATATTTTTCTTAAAAAGTCCCATTGTCCATGTGTATGTTTTTCCATCCACATGAAGTAAAAAAACAGTATAGTATTTATTATAGTAAACTATAGTAAACTATAGTAAATTGTAGTATATATTATAGTATTTACAACACTTTGTTAATGAATGCTACAGCATACTGTAGTGATAAACTGTAATAAATACTGTAGTATACTTTAGTTTTTACTACAGTAAATTGTAGTGTTTTGTAGTATAATATAACCTATAGTTGGAGAAAACTTCGTACAGTCTTGGGTAAAGTCATTTGTTTATATTACTATAGGCCTAGTTGTTATATTACCACAACAACTAGCTATATAATTACCACAAAAAATAATTAAAGTACTTTACTATAGTATTTTTGCAGTTCCAGAGTATAATATAAATAATTATCTTCTAGTAGCGCCACCTAGTGTCTGAAGAAAGTGTGTAGTGTGTATTCGTTTGATTAGCAGTGTCTTTGATTTACAGTCTCTGAAGCCCAGTTTTAGGGCAGAAAAATAATGAAGAGGAGAAATTCTGTGTTTGGACCCCTAATTATATCCTGAAGCGTTTTATTGCTTCTTTACTAAAAGCCAATCAAGCGTGTTATGAATCACATCCTGTGAATCACATCCTCTTTCTGGGATCATGTAATAGCCCCCTAAACATATAAACATAAAAGAGACTCATTTCTTTGTTATAGTACAAAAAACTGAACATTAATAATGCTGAGGGTGCTACTTCTAATAAAAAAAAAAAACAATAAACAGGGTTATGTTCTTGGGGGTAAAGTCTGCCATTTTATGTTGTTTGAATGTTGCTCTAGCTGAAAGTCTGGGGACTTGCCAAATCCAGTAGACAAACCTGTTTCAAACATGAGGCTCTTGAAAGACCTCATTCATTCTGCCTTTAAAATATGTACTATGTAACAGCAGCCTCCCATATAGAGCGTATTTTATGGCACTGTGCCTAAATATTTTTTTAAAAAGCAGTTATACAAGTGTTCTAACTGTAACAGCTGCAGTATGTTATGTGAAGCTGAGCTACACTATCATGTTACAATGATATGTGGTTTCTAAACCTTTGCAGTGTGCTGAAAAAAATGACAATCTCTCTGTACAGTGAACATGCAGCATGCTCTTTAAACATATACTCAAAAGTTACAACTGCAAATCCTCCAAATCTGTATTACAGGTGCCGGTCATATAATTAGAATATCGTGAAAAAGTTAATTTTTTTATTGTAAATTATTTTAAAAAATGAAACTTTCATTTATACTAGATTCCCTACATGTAAAGTAAAACATTTCAAAAGTTTTTTTTTTTTTTTTTTTTAATTTGTTGATTCATTACTGAATGGGGTGGCTGTTTACAGAGTGATGTATCAAAGCATATTAAATGCAAAGTTGACTAGAAGGAAGTAATTGGGTAGGCAAAGGTGCACAAGCAACAGGGATGACCACAAGCTTGAGAATACTGTCAAGAAAAGCCGATTCAAACACTTGGGAGAGCTTCACAATGAGTCGAATGAAGCTGGAGTCAGCGCATCAAGAGTCACCACACTCAGACATCCTTCAGGAAAAGGACTACCAAGCCACTTCTGAAACAGAAACAACGTCAGAAGCATTTACCTGGGCTAAGGAGAAAAAGAACTGGACAGTGAACAGTGGTCGAAAGTCCTCTTTTCAGATAAAAGTAAATTTTGCATTTCATGTTGAAATCATGGTCCCAGAGTCTGAAGGAAGACTGGAGAGGCACAGAATCCAAGCTGCTTGAAGTCTAGTGGGAAGTTTCTGAAGTTAGTAATGATTTGGGGGGGCCGTGACATCTGCTGGTGTTGGTCCATTGTGTTTTATCAAGTGCAAAGTCAATGCACTTTATGCTTCCATCTGACGACAAGCTTTATGGAGATGCTGATTTCCTTTTCCAGCAGGACTTTAGCACCTGCCCACAGTGCAAAAAACACTTCCAAGTGGTTTGCTGACCATGATATTACTGTGCTTTATTGGCCAGCCAACATGCCTGACCTAAATCTATGGGATATTTTCAAAAGAAAGATGAGAAACAGTCGATCCAACAATATACAGATGATCTGAAGGCTTCAATAGTGCCTCAGCAGTGCCACAGGCTGATCACTTCCATGCCACACTTCACTGATACTGTAATTTGTGCTAGGAGCAAGTCATTTGCTGTAATGTGTGCTGCCGACCAAGTATTGAGTGCACAAATGAACATACTTTAAAGAATTGAACTTTTGTTTTGAAAATCCATTTTTTGATTGATCTTAGGAAATATTCTAATATTTTGAGATACTGGATTTTGGACTTTCATGAGCTGTATGCTCTAATCATCAAAATAAAAAAAAAAAAAAAAAAAACTTTTGAAATGTTTTACTTTACATGTAGGGAATCTAGAATATATGAAAGTTTCATTTTTAAAAATAATTTACAATAAAAAAATGTTTAAACTTTTTTACGATATTCTAATTATATGACCAGCACCTGTATATTGAAGCAAGCAAAGTAAAAGTAGATATTTGGACTTTATTCTTTTAATCAAACTATACATTTTTAAACTTGACCCTAGGTCAACAGCATCTGCTTTAAAGGGATAGTTCACCCAAAAACAAAATTTTGGAACTATATGTGGGGGAAAACTATTATGTAAGTCAATGGGGCCCATCAACTGTTTGGTTACAGACATTTTTCAAAATATCTTTTGTTCAGCAGAAGAAAGGAATCCATACAGGTTTGAAACAACTTGAGGGCAAGTAAATGATGACAACTTTCATTTTTGTGTGAACTATCCCTTTAATGTGGCCACAAACCACTGAACTGCTGTTGCTTCATAACCTTTACTGTTCTTAGCATCAAGATATGATTCTGCTTCATAGTTATTGAACTCATCTATGAAATTTGGCAGGAGTCTATCTGCGGTTAAAGAATAATGAAACAGAGCCACGACTGGGAAGGACAATTTATTGACTGACATTTTTCTCAAAAAAAAAAAAAAAAAAAAAAAAAAAAAAAAAAGTTAAAACAATGCAGCATTTCAACTATACATGACCAGGTTCTGTTTATCAATATTACATAAACCAAAAATACAGATCAATAAAATGGGAGCAAAAACCAGCAGCTTTCCGAAGAGATTTAATGTAATTCCTTATCTGGAATACCAGACATTATCCTTAGATTACTGAACCAATATCGACTGATGTTGTGAGCACTAAAATCTTCCACAAGACTGATGAATGGATTTTAAATAATAAAAATAAAATGAGGATCAGAATGTAGCACCAAACATCCTCACAGGCTTTGTCCTCAGACAGCTTTGCGATGATATTCCGGAGGTGCAACCTCATAGTCACTTGCACAGAACAGACATGACGAATTCTTCACCAAATACCTAAAACGAGCACAAAATGTTTCACATTTCAGCCATTTACTGCCTGCAAATAATCAAGCACAAAAATCAATCTCTACTTACTTTAAAAAATCTTGCAGGTAGCTGAGAAGCAGGGCTAGACTCTTCTCATCCAGAGGTGTGTAAGCCAGCATTGCTCCAATTCGCACTGTCAAAGGACACAAGAGGACAAACGTTAACAAAAACCCAAAATACTGTGAAGAATATGCCATTACCAATAATGTAATTAAAACATTCTACGTGATATGGCTCTTTACCTGTTCTTTGCTGTATTTCCATGATTACATTGCTTTGAGGATGAAATTATGAGCATTGCCATGGATTAATGGTTTAATAGTTTATAGCATTCAAAGCTCACATTCAACATTTTCTTTCTTGTAAAATACTTAAAATCGACTGTTTACTTTGCATTTAATGATACAATTAGGTTTCAAAACACAATTAGCTTTTAAAGTTGGCATGATAAGGAAGTTTCAGTAGTCTTTTCTTCCCTATTGTGACATACAGTATATCCAAGTGAAACGTCTTCCTGACCAATAAAAAAAAAGAGAAATGTAGGGACTTGATTTTGTTTTGGGAACTGATTGTATGGTTGTGGTTTGCTATTTCTGTGATCTCATGTGAGTGACAGGTTGTCCCGCCCTCATGACATCAGAGAAGAGATGTTGTTGCAAGTGGAAGGGGAAGTTATTTTGATTTAATATTACGAGGGCACATGAATTAAAAACAACACCAAAAAAATAAATAAATAAATACTGCAATTTCATGTTGACTTAAGTTCATACCAAAAAGCCTCAGCAGGTGCGGCGCCCCATAGATCTGAGACATGGACGTATCTGGATGGTTTGCTAGGATCTCTGCATACTGCGGCCTCTCAAACTTGTAGAGGAGCTGAGTGCCCAACATCACGTTGAAGTACTCACGGATTCCAGCAACCACCTCGTTCACGGCATATTCCCTGAGCAAAGGTCAAGTGTGTATGAGTGTCTCTTTAGAATTAACTGAATGATTTGCACAACTAATTAATATTACAACAACGATTTCAACAAAATATGGATCAAGTGTAGTTATCATACTTGTTATCACAGTTTCCTCTTGATTTCTTGTAATTTGCATAGTCCTCCAGGACAGCATCCACATTTTTTTTTGCAGGCAAGTGAAAAAGCTAAACAAAAAAATACATAAAACCACAAATATTTTCACAGTCCATATTATCGTTCAAAACTCAAATATTATGACCAATTTGTGCAGATATCCAGGCAAATTTCAGCAAACATGCCATTGGTAAAACTTCAAATACCTAATCATATTTTTCCTTTGTTTAGTTGCTGCTCTAGACAGCATTCTGTAGTTTAAAGGTGCAGCAAGTGATTTCTAAGAAATGCTGCTGAAAGTGGATCGGACCGAGCACCACAACATACTTGTTGCCAATCTGCAGTAGGGGGGTGCGTCCACTCATGATGGTGGAGGAGAGAGAGTGAGCAAAATAGAGAGTTGAGCAAAGACTGTAGAAAGAAGGATGGCTGAGAGACATTACAAAAGAGAAAAGGTCAGAGGAAAAATCACTGGAAAAAGAAGGGTTATGATCAGGCAAGCACTTTAGAACCCATGTTAATATTAGAAGAGCTTTCCAGTGCTGGAGAGACCCAAGCAAGAAGGCCTGAAAATGGACACAGAGGTTGCATTGTTTTTGCTCCATATGTGAGTAACACTGGTTCTCCACAGAGCCAAGATATGCTGTTGTTGTAACTCTAGCTATAGTAACAGGACAGTTGAGCGTCATTAGCCCCTTTCAAACAGTGCGTTGATCCCAGAAAATTGCCAGAGTGCCTTCTGCGTGAACGCAAACCTGTAAACATTGCCGGGATCAGTCCCGGAATCCCCCCCATGTGAACTAAAGGCAGGACCAATGCCGTAAGAGGTGCGTCGTAGTGATGACGCTAAAGCTGAGATCGCTCGCCAGCTTGTGGAATGGTACGCGACGTGCTAGTTTATGATTGAATCAGAGGGGAAAAAAAAAAAAAAAAAAAAAAAAAAGCACAAGCATGGTTTTTTGAGGAAAAAAAAAAAAAAAAAAAAAAAAAAAAAAAATCACAGATCATGAGCAAACTTAAGATGCTGCGGAGACATTACAAATGACGGAAAATCACTGCCAGTGGGAATGAACCAAAAAAAAAAAAAAAAAAAAAAAAAAATCAAACAATCCCGGGACAAATTATCAGAGTATTTTCAGGAAACTCTGTGTGAAAGGGGCTATTGTTTATGTGGAGCTGGAGTGCTGCTGGCAACTAATGAACTCTTGCTGGTATATACACTCTTATGTACTGTATGTTCACTTCCTTTCGCTCGTTCGCCATCTTCACTTCAGCTATGATAAAGAAAAATACACTCTTACGTTGCGTGGGCGGAGCAATGGGTGTGTTTGTTTGGGCTGATTTCAACAGTCTTTCTCAGAAATTGCTTACTGCACCTTTAATTATTATGCAATACATCTAAATTAAGAGCAATGCAGGAGTTTGATTAGGTTGAGCATGGGATGACGTTTGTAGTTACCTGCTTCTGTCTAGTGATCAGATCCCAGTCATCTACCAGCCACGGTTTTAACTCTTCAGGAATTTTCACCTTCACTTCTACTCTGTTAATAAAAGTCTCCTCCTGCACACAAAACCAGTTTGGGCGTCAAAACAGCCTTAGTGTTTGCTTATGTAAAAACTCCAGTTCAAAAAGAGACTCTAAATATTGGCCAATTTGCTTTAAACAGACTTTGAACGGACATACACTCTCCACAGTTGGGTCAACACGTGCCCTCTTCTTGCGTGGGGGGTGAGGCATGTCCCCAGTGCTAGTGCCCTCTCCAGACCCTGGTGCTGAGAAGTTAACAAGGCAGAGTTTATTTTTCAGTAACAGTAAATCAATGGCCCCAAGCCACATTTAATAATGTCTGAATACTATTGCATCTGCAACTACTTAAACTTCTGACAAATACTAATGGGAGAACAGCATGACATTTGTAAGCCATCTGCGAAACTCTTTTAAATGGTTATTTAATTACATTAACACAATTAAACAGCTTCGACAGGTCAAAATACATCAGTATTTGCATAGGGAAATAGAACTTACTCTTTTGCTTGTTCTTCTTTGTTTTTCTAGTGAAATTAATAGAAAAACCATGGTTAACTATGCATTTGAGTTTGCAGTTCTGAAAAATAATTTTAGAAATTCTAGATGAACTGTTGACGTGCCCATAAATGCACTTTGCTTCTTGCCTCAAGCAAAATAGTACTCACACATCTACATTTTTTTGCTGCACAGCAGCGATTTTCTTGCTCGGTGCGACACCCCTCATCCTTCCCTCAACATAATGGTCTCTGAAAAACAATACATTTCTGCAGTAAATCTTTTGTACAGATTGTGTAAACAATGACAAAATAAAGATATGGAAGGGTTATGTACATTATATTGGCTTTAAATTAAGGCTGGGCGATATATCGCATGCGATTTTCACGCGCATTTCGTCAGTAAAGCCGGTTCCCTGATTACCGCTAAATCGCCATCACCTGCTTTCAAATGGAGCGCCTTTTAATAGACAGAGCCGTAGTTCACGGACAAGCCACGCAAAATCAGGTTCATTATCGAAGTCGATTCATCTTCGATACTGAACGCGATTTTGCGTGGCTTGTCCGTGAACTACGGCTCTGTCTATTAAAAGGCGCTCCATTTGAAAGCAGGTGATGGCGATTTAGCGGTAATCAGGGAACTGGCTTTACTGACGAAATGCGCGTGAAATCGCATGCGATATATCGCCCAGCCCTACTTTAAATTCAGTTCTTTGAAAGATCTATGTCAGGAGTCACTTGTTTACAAATTTTATTACTCACTGGTTTGCCTTCTGAAGCTCTTTCTGTTTTTGCAGGTTACTGTCCACATATTTGAGCACACGGCTTTCAGGAACCCATTCGTCCCAACTAGAAACACATTAAACACACATTCTTAGAATTAACCGACCAAACCTGTAAAAAAATAGCATGGTCATTGGTGGAAACAGGGATGTTAAAGGTGTAACTAGCACTTAATTTTTTAATACATAGACTTACTTCTTATTCCATCCACTGTAATGAATAAAGTATTTCACTTGTTTGTCCTTAATATTGATTTTCACACACTGTGAAGAGATAAAATATGTATATATAAACATCCAAATCTTTTAGAGGATAATTAAAACGTTTGAAGTAATTTTAACATTAAAATTACATTCAGACAAACACAAACAGGAAAAATGCCTCTTCATGAGAAAACACATCAGGATAACAAAACATATTAAATAAAAAAAAAAAAAAAAGTTAATTGCTACGGTGTCCATTTTAAGTGCTTTCACTGAATGTAGAAAATTATATGAAAAGCATAACTCTTACAAAACCATTACTTCAAACACTTATACTACATTTACACAAAAAAAAAATCAAAAATCAAACAGGCTTTTGAAGAATGCATAATGGCATGAATGATTCAAACAGATACCTTAGCTTCGTATAACAATGGCCCATGAAAGCACAGCACTCGTTCACCTGAAATACATCAGAAACATTAATGTGTAACAATGGCGTCCACTGGTAGGCTAATGAATAAAGGAGAAGCATTTAATGGGCGTTAAATAACGTATATGAGCACAGGAGCAATTGTTTATCATGTATATTTTTAGTAAATGCATTCAAAGTAACAAAACAAAAGCAAAATAGTTTAAAAGCATGCGATTATTGTAATTTTTTTCCAATTTCAATTTATTACAACCAATATTCAAATTTACTTAGAACCTAAATATAATAGCATTTCCATTAAACAATACTAAAACTAAGTCTTAGCAGAAAATGTTTTTACATGTTTGAAAAATGCTATTTAACCAAACCAAGTTTTATTTGTCAACATTTTGGTTAATAAACTCACCCCATATCAGTAAATCCTCTGTTAAATCTGCAAATGCTGCTAACCATCAGCTCATTACAAATCGTGTAACTTATGTCTGAAAAACTCTGTTCAATGAGTCACTAAGTTGTTTAATCGAAACGATTCAATAACACTCTTAACATTATGCTACGAATGGCGATAAATAACTAACGTTATTCCCGCCAGGACTTTAATGCTATAAATGGAGCTTCCTGTAAACAAGGCCTGCTGTAAGCTAATAGGCTACATAGACAACAGCTAATGTTTTGTTTCAGAAACGCGCGGCCGCGTGCATGTTTAGAGGCTGTTATATATAACGGAAAGCACTAACGTGCTATTGTGCATGCACTTGATTGCTGATAAACAATTCTGCACACTTTAAAATAGGCAATTAGCAGTGTTTTGCTAAAAAAAACCTGCTTTTCTATGCACATCTTGCTGTGCACACGCGCCATTGTGCAGTGGCAGCGCCCGCTTCCTTTACTCGGATGAATGAGAGGATACACCGAACAACTGATGACTCCTTTAGAGGATCCAAAGCTTTCCTGTAGGGTATCTTACCTTCTTGAAATTTAGGTTTAGGGTCCTGTTTAGGCGCCATTCACAGATTAAACAATAAAAATAGCTGGAAAATCAAATCCAGGCATTGCCAGCTCCGATTTAATTCACACAGGGTGAAGGCGTCGCGCTGCGTTTCTATGACGCACTTTTTTGGCGCCCCTGTCAGGTGACTAGAGCATCACAGAATTTGTTCGCTTTTCGCGGTATTAATACAGTATTAAAATGTCTGTTTTTTTTTTTTGTAGATGTTCCAAACGGCTCTTTGTATGTAAAGATGTCTCTTCTATCATTTATGTTGATATTTGCAATGCAAAATATACATGTTTACAGTTGTAATAAAGTAGATTATTGGTATTCTTTGTTGTAATTTTACTTGACTGAAGTTGTAAAAAACGGCCATGAGTGTTCTTACGTTTAAAAGCACCTCTCAATAATAACACAGTGTATGAGATGAATAATTTTGTTACTTAACAGTTAAACACTACCGATATAGGCTAGCTGTGAAACACTTCTTCATCATCCAGTCATATTCACTATATATTGATCTGGACAAAAGTCTGGAAAAAATATTTAAAACTTAGAAAACTTTGAATGTGTAATATCATTGCCGTTTTCATGTTTTTTATTGTTTGTTCATGTAATGCAGGGATTCCCAAACTTTTTTTTGTCAGACAAACCCCTTTGACCTACAATACTTGGAGACCCCTAAGATTTTAAGTTATTTTTTCAATAATATAACCATTTCATGCATAAATTATGACAACCTCAGTCAGGATTTATTTTACACATATTTTTCAAATAGATTTTCAAATGTCCACTTGAGTGGACAGTGAATTTTTGGTTTTAACTGAAGAGAACTGTATTAAACATATATTAATAACATAGCAATACTGTGTGTATTTAACAAACCAATGAATAAAATGATATAAAATACAGTGATCTATTGATGTGTTCAGACTGTGGAAAAAACAAGCAATCAGGTGTCTTCAATCTCATCTGAAATTAGCAGTGTTGGGATTAACGCATTACAAATAACATGCATAAAATGGTCAGATTACTTTTCTGGTGTAACAAGTAACACATTACAAGTAACATGCATAACTTAATCAGATACTTTTCTGATGTATCAAGTAATGCATTACAAGTAACATGCACAAAGTAACCAGATTACTTTTCTGGAGTAACAAGTAACGCATTACAAGTAACATGCAGAACTTAATCAGATTACTTTTCCAGTGTAACAAGTAAAGCATTACAAGTAACATGCATAAAGTAATCAGATTACTTTTCTGGTGTAACAAGAAACACATTACAAGTAACATGCATAACTTAATCAGATTACTTTTCAGGTGTAACAAGTAAAGCATTACAAGTAACATGCATAAAGTAATCAGATTACTTTTCTGATGTATCAAGTAACGCATTACAAGTAACATGCATAACTTAATCAGATTACTTTTCCAGTGTAGCAAGTAAAGCATTACAAGTAACATGCATAAAGTAATCAGATTACTTTTCTGATGTATCAAGTAACACATTACAAGTAACATGCATAATTTAATCAGATTACTTTTCTGATGTATCAAGTAACACATTACAAGTAACATGCATAAATTAATCAGATTACTTTTCAGGTGTAAAGCATTACAAGTAACATGCATAAAGTAATCAGATTACTTCTGGTGTAACAAGTAAAGCATTACAAGTAACATGCATAAAGTAATCAGATTACTTTTCTGATGTATCAAGTAACACATTACAAGTAACATGCATAACTTAATCAGATTACTTTTCAGGTGTAGCAAGTAAAGCATTACAAGTAACATGCATAAAGTAATCAGATTACTTTTCTGGTGTAACAAGTAAAATAACGCATTACAAGTAAAATGCATAATGTAATCAGATTACTTTTTTGATGTAACGGGTAATGCATTACAAGTAACATACAGTATGTAATCACATTACTTATGATTAAAAGTCTAAAATCAATACTTGGAAAATTGAACAATATGACTCCTTAAATGTTATTTGATGCTACAACATTTTTTTTTTCAACCTGCAAGAGTCTCCTAGGATAGAAGGAATGAACTTGATATTCCTGAGCAACTTGATAATTACACATTTGTATGTTTACAGTTCTCTGATGTAGGATAATGGTCACATTGACGACACGCTGATAAACACATAAAATATTAATATTTTAGTGTTCATTCATTTTATTTTGATTATTTTTATTTTCAAATAATTTATTCATTTTAATTTGACGTTTTTATGATTTTAATCAATCATTATCTTTTCATCAACTCAACCCCCCTGCAGTTCTTTCATTAACCCCAGAACCTGGCATAATGTGATGCTTAATGCATTTCATGTTGTTGATTACAAAGAATGGAAAATATTTTCTTTCTCTTTGATAGGCTATATATATATATATATCAGTATGGTACACAATAATCCCATTCAAATCTAAGTGATAAACGAGTTAGGTCAAAAGCAACCTAAAAGTAATCACAATATATTACCTAAAATGAGTAATCTATGTTCCTAATTTGTAATCAGCATTGACTACAATTAAATAATATGTTCAGCACTGCATAGGTGAAATTATGGTCAGAAACTGGTTTACGTCAATAATTATTTATTTATGTCAACCTTATTCACAACTGGGAATATGCTTGTGTTTTACAATTGATATGTTTTAGTATTTGTAAAGACAGACTGTTGTTGTTGCTTAGTCATTTTCAAACATGCATGCATTTTTGAACTTCTCAGATTAACAAAAGATGACATTGTTTAAGATGACCATTCTTTAAACAATATTCACTTTTCAGTTTAATTGGTCATTGTTTTCTTTTTCTTTTTTTTTTTCTTTTTTTAAATATGGGTCTAGCAATAAATTCAGTCTAGTCTCTAAAGATTAGCATCCAACAATAAATTATCATATGCATCAAAACTTACTGATAATATATTATAATAATTATAATCCTTATCGATCTGCAATTTTAATATCGATGCATTTGTGTCACATGTCGGTTCACGGATGCCTCCTAGATTTCTGAAAAGACTTCTTTAATAACCAAGGAGCAATATTTGACAAACAATTTTTCAGTTTCATTCTCAATGCCCTTCTCGTAAGACAATATATAAAAGGATTTAAGCAACTATTAGTGTGAGCTAAGCAAACAGTAACGGGGAATACATAAGTATGGACAATATAATAAGCCTCATCCCAGTGAATCACGTTCAGCTTGACCAGCACACCCCAAAATGTAATCGCGTGGTTCGGCATCCAGCAAAGAAAGAATGAAAGAACCACAACTGTGATAGATTTGGTGACATGAATCCTGTGCTTTGAATGAATGTTATTAAAATTTCGCTTTCTCACAAATCTCAGAAGCAACAAATAGAACACGGAAAGGATCAACATGGGAAGAATAAAAGCAACCAGGATTTTTTGCAAATGATAAAAGGCCAGCCAGTATTGTCCTGCAGGAAACTTTAGTAAACAGAGCTTCTCTCCAGCCACGTTTGTCACAGTGGAGAAAATGGACGTTGGCGCGGTGGCGACTGTAGCAACGACCCACAAAAACGCGCAAACCCATTTGACAGAGCATGATGCTGGTGCGCGGACACTATTCTTGGCGGCTGAAGCCACAGAGCAGTATCGAGTGATGCTCATAGCAGTGAGGAAGAAGACGCTGGCGTACATGTTCATCACAGTGACGGACAGTATGATCTTGCACATGGCGTCTCCAAACGGCCAGCTGAAATCCAGAGCGGTATCCACAGCCCAAAACGGCAATGTCAGGACGAACTGGAGGTCCGTGACAGCTAAGTTAATGATGAACACGTTAATGGTGGTGCTCTGTTTGCAGTGTTTCACTCTCATGATGAAGAGGACGAGCGAATTCCCAACTAAGCCTATTGCGCACACCAGAATGTACACCACGGAGATCATGATCCTCAAGACCGGACTCCTGTCCGCGGTTACGTCAATGTCCTCCAGATTTCCAAATGTGACATGACCCTGAGAGGTTCGGTTAAACACCTTGCTGCTGTGCTGTTGAAGGGGTCACCCATAGTTGAGTATCCACTGGCGCGTTCCACCTGCTACCTGCGCGCGCGCTGCGCTCAGTCCGTGTTCGGTTGTGCTGAAGAGGTTCTCTCAGCGGTTTGCCCACCAGCCGTGTGCTTCCACTAATATATCTAGAGGTGCACACGCACTGGTCTTACCCGCCTATGCGGGGCAAAGATTGGCTAGAAACATGTAACCTATGACTGGGTGGCAATTATTGGGGTTTGATCCCTTGGGAACGCGGTATGGGGGGTTAAAAGTACATATTTTTTTCCCCCTATGCATTAGTGTGACTATCTTTGTTTCAAGTGATTTCAGTGATCACAAAAGTTAGATTACAAGTAATGGCACGAAATAAGAGATAGGTAACCATGGCAACAGTACGCTGATGAGCGACTTTTTTTCGCTGAGAGTATTTGGGAGCAGACGTCACAGTTACATGACTTGCAGCTGCGCGCGCATTATGGTGGCAGAAAAACAGTGGTAACAAGTAAAGGAAAACTATGGAAGCTTGTTTCCGCCACTAAATAAAAAATAAAAATGGTAATTGCGACTTTTTGTTTCGCAATTCTGAGAAAAAAAGTCAGAACTGTGAGATGAAAAGTCGCAATTACAGTGGGTACGGAAAGTATTCAGACCCCCTTAAATTTTTAACTCTTTGTTATATTGCAGCCATTTGCTAAAATCATTTAAGTTCATCTTTTTTTCCTCATTAATGTACACACAGCAATCCCATATTGACAGAAAAACACAGAATTGTTGACATTTTTGCAGATTTATTAAAAAAGAAAAACTGAAATATCACATGGTCCTAAGTATTCAGACCCTTTGCTCAGTATTTAGTAGAAGCACCCTTTTGATCGAATACAACCATGAGTCTTTTTGGGAAAGATGCAACAAGTTTTTCACACCTGGATTTGGGGATCCTCTGCCATTCCTCCTTGCAGATCCTCTCCAGTTCTGTCAGGTTGGATGGTAAACATTGGTGGACAGCCATTTTTAGGTCTCTCCAGAGATGCTCAATTGGGTTTAAGTCAGGGCTCTGGCTGGGCCATTCAAGAACAGTCACGGAGTTGTTGTGAAGCCACTCCTTCGTTATTTTAGCTGTGTGCTTAGGGTCATTGTCTTGTTGGAAGGTAAACCTTCGGCCCAGTCTGAGGTCCTGAGCACTCTGGAGAAGGTTTTCGTCCAGGATATCCCTGTACTTGGCCGCATTCCCTCGATTGCAACTAGAGATGTTCCGATACCCCTTTTCCATTCCCGATACCGATTCCGATACCTGAGCTCAGGGTATCGGCCGATACTGAGTACCGATCCGATACCTGGGTGTGTATCTGTATATATATATATATATATACACTACTAGCCCTGTATTAATTGATAGAATTATTTATGGTGTGCTTCAGACTTATCCCTTAATAAAACAAGAACAAAAATATACAGTGAACTAGAGTATTTTTATTATCTGACATAGGCTACATTTGTCAGTTATATTATTTATTTATTTTAAGTGAAAAAGAACTCCAAATGCAGCCACAAATCTAACACTGTAAACTGAAAAAGGTATATTAGTTTTACAATATTACTATAAAACAGTGCAACAAATCTAGGAATAAAATTAGGCTATATAAGAAAATAATCTCTTTAAAACTTGAAGTCCAGAAACAATTTTGTTAAATAAAAATCTCACGTTTTCGACGACTGACAGCAGCTGGTCATCCAGAACAATAAACCCGACAATTTTGTCGGTTATCTTTATTGTCTTTTGAAAGCTTTTCTCTTTGTTTGAATGAAGCTGGCACGCCTCATCCTTCTCCATCTTAAGCGCGTCAAACGCCCGAATCGCTCAATTCGCACCGCGTCATTCACGCGAATCGCGCCGCAGGGAGTCAATTCGCGTCTTTGCATTGACTTAACATGTAAATCACTCGCGCTTATCGCTTCATTCGCGTCTGGTGTGAACGCAGCATTAGCCTTTATGTAACCATTGTGTTGCGCGGGGTGACGCGTCTTCAAATGCTTTATTAAGTTATTTGTGTTAAAGTTGCCAATACTTGTGCCACTCGAAATTGCAGCATTGCATATGAGACATGTCGCCGCTTTACTGGTCTGAAATACTGCCAAACAACAGACATACTGCTAGCGCGTTTTCACTTCTCCGCTGCTCTAAACAGTGGTTGCTTGTGGCAACACAGCACAACTTCCTGTGTTTGCATTCTGAGCCGCGAAGAAGAATTGATTTCCGATTTGCTGCGTTAAGCAAAGATAGCGGGCACAACTAGGTATTGTTTAAGAAAATGGTATCGGATCGGTACGTGAGTTTAAATACTCGCCGATACCGATGCCAGAAATTTTTGTGGTATCGGTGGTATTTCCGATACTAGTATCGGAATCGGAACAACCCTAATTGCAACCAGTCGTCCTGTCCCTGCAGCTGAAAAACACCCCCACAGCATGATGCTGCCACCACCATGCTTCACTGTTGGGACTGTATTGGACAGGTAATGAGCAGTGCCTGGTTTTCTCCACACATACCGCTTAGAATTAAGGTCAAAAAGTTCTATCTTGGTCTCATCAGACCAGAGAATCTTATTTCTCATCTTGGAGTCCTTCAGGCGGGCTTTCATGTGTCTTGCACTGAGGAGAGGCTTCCGTCGGGCCACTCTGCCATAAAGCCCTGACTGGTGGAGGGCTGCAGTGATGGTTGACTTTC
Organism: Megalobrama amblycephala; assembly: GCF_018812025.1. Taxonomy (NCBI): domain Eukaryota; kingdom Metazoa; phylum Chordata; class Actinopteri; order Cypriniformes; family Xenocyprididae; genus Megalobrama; species Megalobrama amblycephala. The sequence continues at coordinate 12,518,191 of NC_063062.1, read as the reverse complement.
TACAACTTTCTCCCATCTCCCGACTGCATCTCTGGAGCTTAGCCACAGTGATCTCTGGGTTCTTCTTTACCTCTCTCACCAAGGCTCTTCTCCCCTGATAGCTCAGTTTGGCCGGACGGCCAGCTCTAGGAAGGGTTCTGGTCGTCCCAAACGTCTTCCATTTAAGGACTTATGGAGGCCACTGTGCTCTTAGGAACCTTAAGTTCAGCAGAAATTTTTTTGCAACCTTGGCCAGATCTGTGCCTTGCCACAATTCTGTCTCTGAGCTCTTCAGGCAGTTCCTTTGACCTCATGATTCTCATTTGCTCTGACATGCACTGTGAGCTGTAAGGTCTTATATAGACAGGTGTGTGGCTTTCCTAATCAAGTCCAATCAGTATAATCAAACACAGCTGGACTCAAATGAAGGTGTAGAACCATCTCAAGGATGATCAGAAGAAATGGACAGTACCTGAGTTAAATATATGAGTGTCACAGCAAAGGGTCTGAATACTTAGGACCATGTGATATTTCAGTTTTTCTTTTTTAATAAATCTGCAAAAATGTCAACAATTCTGTGTTTTTCTGTCAATATGGGGTGCTGTGTGTACATTAATGAGGAAAAAAAATGAATTTTAGCAAATGGCTGCAATATAACAAAGAGTGAAAAAATTTAAGGGGGTTTGAATACTTTCCGTACCCACTGTATCTTTTTTTAATATATATTACGCAATTCTGACTTTTCTTCTCAGAATTTTGAGATAAATTCACAATTGTGAGTTATAAAGTCAGAATTGTTTGATATAAACTCGCAATTCTGAGGAAGAAAAGACAGAATAACCAGTTTCTCACAATTCTTTTTTTTTTCCTTCTCAGAATTGTGAGATAAAGGCGCATTTAATTTTATTCTCCACTAGATGGCACAAAAATTAAGCTCAGCACTTTTCTGTAAGGGTTAGTTCACCCAAAAATGAAAATGATCCCGTGATTTACTCACCCTTAAACCATCCTAGGTGTATACGACTTTCTTCTTTCAGACAAACACAATCGGAGGTATATTTAAAAATATCCTGACTCTCCCAAGCTTTATAATGGTAGTGAATGGAGGTCGAGATTTTGAAGCCCAAAAAAATGCATCCATCCATTATAAAAATAATCCATACGGCTCCAGAGGTTAATAAAGGCCTTCTGAAGCGAACTGATGGGTTTTTGTAAGAAAAATATCTGTATTTAAAACTTTATCAACTAAAATAACTAAAGCTTCCGACAGAGATACCCTTATCTTATCTCACCTTAGAGATAATCACTATATTTATAATGAAACCATCATATTTAAAAATATATCATATATCATCATATTTGTAGATACTACTGTAAAGCTATATGAAATTATTATGGGATTTCCTTCAATGCTTTCAGAATCTTTACTTTAAATAATTTGGTTTCTGTATTTTTAAAATTAACATTTTAATGACATTAATATATATATTAAATAATATATATTTATTTGAATAAAAATAAATTATTTTATCAAAATAAATTGAAAATAGTACAAACTTTGTTAAAGTGATTTTTTTTTACTTTACATTTTTTCAGCTAAAGTATTTGTACAAATGCTTTGTGCCTTTTGCGCCATGCTGGAGAGCCATGTGTGGGGCAAAAGCCTCGTCACCTCATTTATAATTTTATATCTATATATAATTTATATTTATATATAATTTATATATTTATAAATATATAATTTATAAAATATATTTTATATTTATATATAATTTATACACCACATTCATATATTTTAAACCAAACAAACCACTTTTATGATTTCTTTTCATACAAAATATGTTGCTCCAACAATGTTCATTAAAAAACAAATAGGATTATGTTTTTTCTGCAATCATACACTATGGGAGTAGTGAAAAGCACATTTTTCTTAAGGTGTGCCTTTAGCCCAGTGGTACCCTAAACTCGGAAATGCGAGGGGGAAAAAAATCAGAATTGTAAGTTATAAACTCGAAATGACCTTTTTTATTCTTTTATCCCGTGTTTTCCATAGCCTGCCACTGCAGAACTACTTACCAACTAGAAGTTTGCCAATGGGTAGTCAGTCTTACTTAGTCAGATTCAAATAAGACCAATATACGTTTTTATGTTATCGACAGAAAAATTTTAATAATAATAAAAAAAAAATCTCAATTTTAATGACTATGGCACAATATTTCCTTAAAGGATTAGTTCACTTTCAAATTAAAATTTCCTGATAATTTACTCGCCACCATGTCATCCAAGATGTTCATGTCTTTCTTTCTTCATTCGAAAAGAATTTAAGGTTTTTGATGAAAACATTCCAGGATTTTTCTCCATATAGTGGACTTCAATGGCCTTCAAACGGTTGAAGGTCAAAATTACAGTTTCAAAAGGCTCTACGTGATCCCAGACGAGAAATAAGGGTCTTATCTAGAGAAACAATCACTCATTTTCTAAAAAAAAATTAAAATTTTATACATTTTAACCATAAATGCTCATCTTGATCTAGCTCTCTTCTTCTCTATTAGAATTCCAGCAGTGTAGACACTGCTAAGTGTATTACTGCCCTCCACGGGTCAAAGTTTGAACTAAATTGTCATATACAATATGCTTGTGCAAGTATATAATAATTAGTTCAAACTTTGACCTGTGGAGGGCAGTAATACACTTAGCAGTGTCTACACTGCCAGAATTCTAATAGAGAAGAAGAGGAAGAGAGCAAGTTCAAGATGAGCATTTATGGTTAAAATGTATAAAATTTTATTTATTTTTTTAGAAAATGAGTGATGGTTTCTCTAGATAAGACCCTTATTTCTCGTCTGGTATCGTTTAAAGCTTTTTGAAGCTGCAGTGAAACTAATTTTGACCTTCAACCGTTTGGAGGCCATTGAAGTCCACTATATGGAGAAAAATCCTGGAATGTTTTCATCAAAAACCTTAATTTCTTTTCGACTGAAGAAAAGAAAGACATGAACATCTTGGATGACATGGGGGTGAGTAAATTATCAGGAAATTTTACCACCATGTCATCCAAGATGTTCATGTCTTTCTTTCTTCAGTCGAAAAGAAATGAAGGTTTTTGATGAAAACATTTGAAAGTGAACTAATCCTTTAATCCATTTTTGCATTCTGCAACCAGAGGTCAAATAAAGACCAAAATACAGATAAGACAGAAATAGAAAAGATTTAATGTATTTGTTTTATTACAGCTAAACCGCTCTCTACATAAACAAGTAACATTCATTAAGTAAACAATGTATCCCAATTCAAATAATAAATAATTCATATAATATTTTGTACAAACTGGTATTGGTTTCCTGTACATAATGGTTTCTCTCATAGCGTACCATACAGTAAGAGAAGAACTTAAGGCAGAGAGTTCATACTTGCCAGTTATTGGTACAGCTATAACAGACTGACTGTCTAGTGGTTTACTTCAAGGACGTAGCGGTTCAGCGGGCACATGAAATGTATGATTTCAGTGCAATGTCAAATGGGAGATTTGTGTAGAATGACGGCCGTCTCAATTTTGTGTGCTATTATGTAACTCAGTGCAAATGTAAAAATATATAAATTAAACAAGCATGGGTTCATCAATCCAATTGTTAATTTTCAACATTGAATACAAAAATCACTCTCATTTAGAAAGATTAGTGGACTGTGCACTGGCTGTCATTAAAGTGATTAAAAGAATGTGCTAACGTTCATCCAGATCCATCATTAGCTGTTCCACAACCCTTTTTTTTTTTTTTAATGCAGGACAATCAATGACAAATCAAAAACAGCTGTCACTTCACAATGAAGCCAGAGGATGTGGCTTTTATCCTTTAAACGGCTTAATTTCAACCCAAGTTGAATCTGACACAGCAAGTACGATTGTGGAATTTAATGCCTCAGATGTCTCATATAGTACAAATGTGAGAGAAGGAGAGACAAGGACACGTAATTAGCTACTTGTACAATGCAAAGCAAGTGTTAAGAGCTCTTGAAATAATTACCAAATAAATGCATGATCAAACAAATAGTAAAAATATAATATATAGATAAAATAAATAAATTCAGTTTTACACAGATGAAAATAGACAGCACAGATTATGTTGCAATAAGGTCACCTTCCAAGCACACTTTCAAAACCTATAAAGCTAGAATTAGATGATGGTTGTATTGGAACGGTTGGTTCCCATCTCAATTGTAGCCCAAACCACACAGACCTTGAGAAAATGACAAGGTGTTCTTGACATTTAAAATGGCCACTGGAAGAGACAGAAGACACCAAATCAGAAAGCTGTCAATTGCCGTTTGATAGCTGAAATCTTGGGACCAAATCTGAATCTGAAGGTCTGCTGGTATGGGATGTTACACTTCATGTCTTGAGGAAATAATTACTCGTCTACTGCAACATCAGTCTGGTTATTATTCTGTCATTTTTGCAACAAACTAAATGAGGTATACTATATTTTCTGATACCCTCAGCGCTGTTTTTGCAAACCTCACCTCACCTTTTGAGGTTTAGTTCAGACAAAAAAAACATCAAAGGATATGAGAACGTGAAATAAAAAAACAGTACAAGAGTTTACCTCAGGTACTATCCAGCAAATCTGGGCACTGATGTCTTTAAACTCCGCTTCTTCTTCTTCCTACATACTTAATGTGGTAATGAATGTGCAACTGGAATAAGACGTGACCTCTGTCGACTCTTCAAGCATGTCGTGGCTAGATTCTGTATTGGCATAAGGGAATGCTTCTGTACAGCATACATCCTACATAACTTAAAGCAATAATAAATTACCTGCACAGGATAATGGCATTAAATAATGTGGTGTTCCCTCACTGATCAAACAATGGCTGAGGGAAAGAGTCTCAGAAATAAAAATGATGAAGATGACTGCCATTCTATTACTGTGACTAAAATAATTATTTGAAGTGAAATAAAATAGCAAAAAGTATAAAAGGTACACAATAAGATAATCAAAGAACAACACACAGAGCAGTGAAAAACATCTTCAGTATCCATGGAGAAAATACCAACTGAAGTCACTCACTGGGTAGGCAGCGTCCTATTGTTTATATACAAAAGTAAAACTGAAAATAGATTTTTCTTCTCTGTACACAGCAATTGTATTCTTCTCTTTACAAAAGTCTTTGTTCTCTTTTTGTTTTCCTCCTCCAAACTTTCGATCCCATTCATGTCTAAATCCCATCACGAGTGCACTAAGATCCTTCTCCGCCCTCCAGCCGTTCGTGATAAAGGCTTGTCCGTTTGCAGGGCGCCCCAGTGCGGTCAGTCCAGTGATATGACGTCGGGGATGGAGCCGTATATTACGGAGGCGGCGGCGTCGGAGCGCGAGCGGGAGGCGTTGGTGTGTGGGTGGCTGTCTCTCAGACTGCTGGAGGACACCAGACTGCTGCTGCTTCCACTGCTGCTGCCCCCGCTGCCGTTGGCAGGCACTAGCGAGCTGTTCGCCGGCGTCCCCGACTGCTCCAGGAAGAGCTGAGAGGAACCGTAGGGCATGAAGCGGTTCAGCAGCAGCTCATGGTCTTCTGATGCTGACGCAGAGGCTGAGGCGGCGGCTGCAGCAGCCATGACCATGTTATAATGCTGCAAAGGGGATAAAGAAAAACAACTTTAGACTATGGTTGATGTTTTATAATAAATTTTTTTTTTATTTTAATTCCATCTCAGCCAGATCTGGGTTCTAGTGCACTCAATCCATGTAAATTTGGTTAAACATGGACGTTTGTTTAAGAACAATACTGCCCTCTAGCAGTGATGTGCTTCTGTTTCAGAGAGTGAACATACCTGGTGATTGTCCCCTTGTAAAAATGAGAAGAAATTCAGATCTGTAGAACAAGGAAAAAAAGTTGTTTAGTATGAATTTGGTTACATCTGACCTAGATATATTTTAAAACCCAACATATTTTAAAATCCTAAATCTTTGTTCATTGGATTAAGTCAAAAAAATAATCCCACATTTCATGTACAAAGATTTTATTTCATGTACAAAGATTTATAATTAGAGCTGCACGATTAAAGACTGTCTATTAAAGTACAAGTACGATCACAGCGAACATTCAGATCTGTGTTGGTGCTGCCGCTGACCCAGAGAGAGCAGTTATCGTATATAGGTATGAAATCAAACAGTTTCAACCAAACAGTATCATTATTTCTGTCTTACAGTAATTCAAATTATCACAAAAGTAATGGGATAAAAGTTTATAGTTTGGATATAAACTACAGTAGCGGACAAAATAGAGTAAATCATCTTTTAAAAATAACTTAAAGCATCAAATTAGATTGTATCGATTACATCCTAACACCAGCAGGTGGCGACAATTGATTGTCAAATAATGTAAGTCATTGAATCATTCATTCAAGAGATTTGTTCAAAAACACTGATTCATCCAGTAATGAAACAAGTGAAGTCTTTTTGATTCATTGATTTGTTTTTAAAGTTTGAAGGAATGATTCAAATGAATTAAATATTTTTAAATACACTGTAGCAATTAACATTTTGACAGAACCTCCAGTAAATTACATGTTATTTTGTTTAGTTGCCTATTCAGAATCGTGACCTTTATTTTAAACAACAACAAAAAAAAATTGTGATTTTCAATTTGTCCAGATTCATGCAGCTCTGTTTATAAAAATGAAACATATAATCAATGATGCCGGTACCTGACAGATCACTGGCTGTGTGGTAATAGTGACGATAATCCTGGATGAGAGGCGGTGGGGGAGGGATATAGTTTGTCTCCATTGCTGGCATGCTGGGAGCCCGTGCCAGTGGAGATGCCTGATGATGCAGATTCAACACTCTACAGCAAAAAAAAAAAAAAAAAAAAAAAGGGACATAACACAGGCTTCAAAATGATCTATAAATTTAAACCACATTTCAAAATGTCTGATATTTGCATTATACAACAAAATATGAATCCAAATGCCATTTATAAGAAATAAATCACAAATACACTTTATACAAAAACGTTTGTTGGGGTTTAAATGATAAATCAATAGACATACCGTTCAAAATGAAGAAAAATATAAATTCTCACCCTTTGTTGACAGGTGGGGAGGTGGGTGATAGAGATGGACAGGCTCTTTTAGGTGGAGGCTCGTCGTCATCATCATCTGAGGAGCTGTCCAGCGTCAAGTCAATTACCTCCACTTTCTTACTGCTACTGTGGGACGAACTGTTTCTGTGGTCTGATACAACAGACCGACACGAGTCTACAAGAGAGGAGCATAAAAAACAGACCTCCCTTAATAAAAAAAAAAACAAAAAAAGTCAATAGTATCTCATTTTATGTTTAATACAGTAACATTCAAATATCTACACATTTTACTACAGGACTGAGACAACTGTATAACATATATAAAATATACCATCAATGCCATTTGACGATGCTGACACTTCCTGTACCACTTTCTTGGATCTCATAGGAGCCCAATTGCCATCTTCTTTAAACTGGATCTCATCACAGTCCACACAACTGCTCAGAATCTCCATGAACAACCTGTACAAAAAAAGAAAATCTTTTAGGGAAAAAAACAACTTTGGCAAGACTTCAATTTTGACAGCACACACTGCCGTTCAAACGTTAAAGGGATAGTTCACCCAAAAATGAAAATTTGATGTCTATCTGCTTACCCCCATGGCATCCAAGATGTAGGTGACTTTGTTTCTTCAGTAGAACACAAATGATGATTTTTAACTTGAACCGGTGCAGTCTATCAGTCTTATAATGCGTGTCAATGGTAACACAATTTATAAGAGTCAAAAAATATGCACAGACAAATCCAAATTAAACCCTGCGGCTCGTGACGACACATTGATGTCCTAAGACACGAAACGATTGGTTTGTGTGAGAAACCGAACAGTATTTATATCATTTTTTACCTCTAATACACCACTATGTCCAATTGCGTTCAGCACTTGGTTAGTGATGTCTGATCACGCTCTGACAACGGAAGTGATGTCTCGCACTCATTGAAGTATATGCGCGAGACATCACTTCCGTTGTCAGAGCGTGATCAGACATCACTAACCAAGTGCTGAACGCAATTGGACATAGTGGTGTATTAGAGGTAAAAAATGATATAAATACTGTTCGGTTTCTAACACAAACCATTCGTTTCGTGTCTTAAGACATCAATGTGCCGTCATGAGCCACAGGGTTTCATTTGGATTTGTCTGTGCATATTTTTTGACTCTTATAGATTGTGTTACCATTCACAAGCATTATACCGCTGACGGCGACAGTTGGAATTAAAAATCATCATTTGTGTTCTACTGAAGAAACAAAGTCACTTACATCATGGATGCCCTGGGGGTAAGCAGATAAACATCAAATTTTCATTTTTGGGTGAACTATCCCTTTAAGGGTCAGTAAGATTTTTGTTGTTTATTTGGAAGAAAATAATACTTTCATAAAGCAATGGCACATTGATCAAAAGTGGCAGTAAAGACATTTAGAATGTTGCAAATGATTTTCTTTCTATTCATCACAAAATCCTGAAAAAAAAATAATCACAGTTTCCATGAAAATTTTGAGTTTAAACTCAATGTTTCTTGAGGAGCAAATCAGCATACAAGAATGATTTCTGAAGGATCATGTAACACTAAAGACTGGAGTAATGACTGTAAATAAATAAAGTAAAATAGAAAACATTTATTTTAAATTGTAATAACATTTCACAATGTTACAGTTTTTACTGTATTTTTTGACCAAATCAATGCAGCCCTGGTAAGCCTAAGAGACTTCTTTCAAAAACATAAAAATATTACAAACTTTAACTTTTGAACGGTAGTGTATATATGCTCATACACATTAGGCGATGACTGGTACAAAACAAAGAGAGATTTCAGATGGCCCACAATCACAGGTGTGAAAGGTGAGACCAGTACTGACCCATCAATAATAAGGTGCTCATATGGGGCTTTCTTGTCGCAGACCGGACACACCCAGGTGGGTTTCTTCTCATTCATTTGGATGTAGAGCGTAGCATCAAAGCACTGCAGGTGCGAGCAGGTGAGCGCTCGGCAGGGAATCGTCAACCGCATCTTTCCGAGCTGTTCATTTACACACAGATGGGCACACATTATGTTAGCATTCATTATATTGCCACATGCTGCTTTCAAACTTTATAACTGAATGATGATTATACAGTTGTATCTCATTCCTAAACTGCTGGCTTGTGGTTTATTCTCCATAGCTCAAAATTATTAAACTGACAACAAACACAATGTGGGAAATCAGAGTCCTAAGCAGGGCCTGGTGGCCTTGGTGAAAAGAAGCAAAGTTTCATTATTCTGACAAAATGATTAATGCAATTGTGTCCAAAGGAATGTCACAAGGTTTAACAGAATCCATTGAGAGGAATAAAAACTTTATTGAAGGTCCATTACATACCGGACAGAGCAAGGAGACTCGCAGGCTGGTGGTGGCAATCTCACTGTCAGGGTCGGCGGTAAGCTTTTCTTTGACTGAAGAGAGGGCACAGAATGCAAAATCAATCAGTCTTTTAATAGGCAATATTCTCTGACAGTGAACAGGCAGCTCAAATAAGACTTGTAACTTGGAAAAACACTTTATTATATACTTAAACTGGCAGAAATTCGCATTTGTGTGTGTAATATTCAGAATGAAAAGGCTCAATAGGCTTTGGGCAGAATGTCATATGAACCGACAGGAAGTGTTACAGCAGTATGAACTGACGACCAGTATTGGGGTAATGCATTACAAGTAATGCGAGTTACGTAATTACTTTTTCCAAGAAACTAGTAAAGTAACGCATTACTTTTAAATCTACAACAAAATATCTGAGTTACTTTTTTCAAATAAGTAACACAAGTTACATTGTTTTCCCATTTACTGACTGACAGCCCTCCTGTCCCCATGTTGAGAGAAATCGGGAGTGCAGAGACACTGTGCAAACATGATGGTTATTCTAGACTAGTTCTAAACTAAATGTGAGCTTACATTTAATCATTTACTACTTCTCCTGCATCCTATTCTTCTGTGATCCAGAATGGCAGCACAGCTGAAAGGTTTGTTTGAGCTGCGCTCTCTACTGTACAGGAGTGAATTTACATTTCCTTCAGCCTGAGGCTTAAAGGTGCCATCGAACGTTTTTTTACAAGATGTAATATAAGTCTAAGGTGTCCCCTGAATGTGTCTGTGAAGTTTCAGCTCAAAATACCCCACATATTTTTTTTAATTAATTTTTTTAACTGCCTATTTTGGGGCATCATTAAATATGAGCCGATTTATGCTGTGCGGCCCCTTTAAATCTCGTGCTCTCCGCCCACGGAGCTCGCGCTTGCCTTGAACAGTGCCTAAACAAAGTTTACACAGCTAATATAACCCTCAAATGGATCTTTACAAAGTGTCCGTCATGCATGCGGCATGCATGCGTCGGATTATGTGAGTATTGTATACTGTCATATTGTTTACATTTGATTCTGAATGAATTTGAGGCTGTGATCCGTGGCTAACGGCTAATGCTACACTGTTGGAGAGATTTATAAAGAATAAAGTTATAAAGTTGTGTTTATGAATTATACAGACTGCAAGTGTTTAAAAATGAAAATAGCGACAGTCTTGTCTCCGTGAATACAGTAAGAAACGATGGTAACTTTAACCACATTTTACAGTACATTAGCAACATGCTAACGAAACATTTAGAAAGACAGTTTACAAATATCACTAAAAATATCATGTTATCATGGATCATGTCAGTTATTATTGCTCCATCTGCCATTTTTCGCTATTGTTCTTGCTTACCTAGTCTGATGATTCAGCTGTGCACAGATACAGACATTACTGGCTGCCCTTGTCTAATGCCTTTCATAATGTTGGGAACATGAGCTGGCATATGCAAATATTGGGGGCGTACACCCCGACTGTTACGTAACAGTCGGTGTTATGTTGAGATTCGCCTGTTCTTCAGAGGTCTTTTAAACAAATGAGATTTATATAAGAAGGAGGAAACAATGGTGTTTGAGACTCACTGTATGTCATTTCCATGTACTGAACACTTGTTATTTAACTATGCCGAGGTAAATTCAATTTTTCATTCGAGGGCACCTTTAATTTATTTCACTTTTGGACTGAAAGGGCCTTTACATTTGCCAAAAATGAGAAAAGATTGAGAAAAAGTAACGCAAAAGTAACATAACACATTACTTTCCATAAAAAGAAACTAAGTAATGCAATTAGTTACTTTTTTAGAGAGTAACTCAACATTGTAATGCATTCCTATTGAAATAAACTTTCCTCAACACTGCTGACCGCGATATCCATTATTTTTTAAAGTCGTCATGAAATCAAAACTGACCCTATTTACTTTGCTAGCGCATATAACTAGTCTTGTGGTAAACAATTAATCCGTGCAAGTTAATACACAGAAAAAATTGTTTGTCGTGGTAATCTTTAATCAAAATCTGAAAAGTTACTTCCGGTCTGGAATTGTGTTCCCTCCACTCCAGCGAGAGATGGAGAGGAGGAGCGCTAAAGTAAAACCCTGCCCTCTATTCAATATTCCGTTTCACTTGGAAATACGTCACAACACTGGAGAAAAGTTGTTTGCAACTTCCGGTTCACGGGGACTTTAAGGTAATCTGCTAACCTAGCTAGTTCTTTTTATTGTTGGTGTTGTATTCTAACATCTGAACGTTAGTGAGAAGAAGAAAAACAAAAAATATGTATATATCAATCTGCATATGCAATAGACATCTATGGTAGCTTCTCTGAAGGCATCTTGAGTAAAACAGCTCTATATTTAACTAAGTACATACAAAACACCTGAACTGGAAGCAACCCGTTTTACAGAATACGGAAGTTTGTTGCGCATACCATTATAAGTTCAGAGTAAACTTACTGAGTGCTCTTGAGTGGTCTGGGTTTCTAATGCCTTTTGACCGTAGTCTCTGTAGCAAAACTGAGGAGGACTGCTGTCGGACCAAGTACACTGCCATGGAATAGCTCTGTATGGAAAACATAGCTTTTAGAAATTGTCGCATTCTGAGCAACATGACAATGATGTTTCAATTTTAGACCAACCAAGAAACAATTTCAAAACAGATTTCACTTTTATTACCCTTCCGATTTCTGACGTCCATGATACAACAATGGTGTTAGGAACTGTTGTAGACAACCTAACCAGGGAGGTAATGTTGATGGGTCTGCTCGGTCGCTTTGGCTCCACTCCATTTTTGGTTGGAGGAAGATATCCCTGAGGACAACCACAAAAAAACCATTCAGTTAAACAGCCAGCACAAGAAACAATAAATCACAGAAAAAGGTTTGTATATGAAACATTAATTTGTTATAGGAGTCAAATATGCTAACAAAGAAAAATGATAAAGTTAAAACTAAATCTTTGAAAAATGTAATGTTTGTATTTGTGTTGGTTTCATACAATTTTGGAAAAAGTCATTTAAAGGGATAGCTCACCCAAAAATGAAAATTCTGTCATTATTTACTCACCCTCAAGTTGTTCAAAACCTTTCATTTTTGGGTGAACTATCCCTTTAAAAATACACGTGTTAATCATTGTTTCAAACAATTTGTCCGTCACTGGCTGAAAGATTCTTGCTGATTTGTGACCAAAAATAAAGCCAGACTCACAGGGAGGGTACAGGGTTTTCCATTCACTTTTACACAAAGGTTGGGTGGGAAATGATCTTCCTGAGGACAACTTGTCTCTGATAAGCAAAACCTGAAAAATATGTGTTGAGATTCTTTTAGGAATGTGTGGGAAAGATTTCCAAGACTCTCTTAGAAACCCAAACAAAAGCAAGCTCTGAAGATGGGGGTATGTTAGCCTAAAAACAGACAATCAAAACGTAGACACAGCACATTCAAATAAAAAAATATTTAACTGCACAGCACTTAAAATAACAAATTATTTGCTATTTAAAATACAACATTTTACATTATCATAAGACTCTGTGATAACACATACATTAACAATAGTGGCAAGTAAAACGACACTCTTTAAAGTAATTATTTAGCAACATGTTTCCAGTTTTTCCAGTTGAGTTTTGTAGATCTTTTGTTGGAAACTTGTCATATACCTTAGCTGTACTTGAACGGTGAAGTCACATTTGGTCCCAGAAATGTCCCTGTCGAGACAAGAGGGTGGGAGTAAAGGAATGTGTGATAGAGCGTAGGAGAGAAAAGCATACCAAACATTCTACAGGACCGCTCGCTTGGGCATGTCTGATAAGCACTATCGCCTGCTATGTAACTACAAGAGGAAGATATCTAACAAGACCAGGTAAACTGCTCAACAGCTGTTTTAAATTCAGCCAGGTTTCAGTTACGTGAAAACTATGTAAAATTTATTAGAAATCCAAATTAATTGGGGCATTTCAAGCACTTGAACCATGTTATCTTGTCCAACAATGCAATATGATGTGATATCACCCCCCATACTTACATTGAGCTGCTGATCTGTTGAACTTGCTGAGGCGTTAGTGCAAACGCAAAACATGTTTCCTGAAACCTCTGACTGCTGTCTGAGGCTGTAAAACAATAAGAGAGGAGATGATTATAGAAGATGGAAAACCCACCACATCACTCTATTGATAAAAAGAAAAACATGAAAATTAAATAAATATTGAATACGAATTTTAATACAACAATTATAAAATATAGTTCTACAATTAAATTAACAATTTAATTAAAATTAAAAATATATAAAGGAATTTAATCATTTTTAACATTACCATATGCCTATGTATTACAAAAGAGCACAGTTCAGGCAACACACAGAATATTCCATTTTATTCCTTTAGCATTAGTTTTCATAAAAAGGCACACTTCCAAGTTTGGAGAGGGTTTTTTTCTTCCTGTATCGTACAGTCCATAAAGAAATGCTTCAGTAAGTCTGGTGTGTTTACTCAAAAGGAAACCGTTAGGGAGGACCAACTTCCTTGTAATGGTTTTTGTTGGTCCACGTACTTTTGGTTATATAGTAATTATTTGCATATTTCGTGACAGCATCCTTGACTGAGCAGTGAACAGAATAGCATATGAAAGTGAACTTTAGTTAGCAGCATCAAGAAAAAATTCAACAGTAAGTAAAGTTAATTATCTCAAACTGATTTCAAAGCAGCATCTCAGTTACAGACACAAGGTTGTTGGTCCGTGGAACTACTTTAAACACTCGCGCAGTTTAGTTCAAAGCCAAACTCTACAACAGATCCAAAAATAACCCCAGGTTACATAACCCAATCTCCTTAAATGAAGCAAGGGTTTCAGAAGCAAGAGAGGGTGAGAGAGATAAGAGGAAGCTCTATCAGCACCTTTACAGGCACTCCACACCGCACACATAGGTGGCTGAACTCAATGAAAGACACTGAAATGAGAGGTGCGCTTTCCTTGAGTAGTCATGTGAAGAGGAAAATCTATTCCAATTGAAGTGGAGAGTGTTTAACAGTGAGATGCTGGAAGATGATTAATCTGTACTCAATTCTCTGCTGTGTTGAAGCTCCATCAACACTGGTTGCACTCTCAGCTCAAACAACTCAAAATTCATCACATTGGCCCAGAAAGAATGTTCAGTCCGAAGGGCTTCAACTCAATACGGAAGAAGGACCATCTTGTTTTCTGGAAGTTGCTTGAGAAGCAATTTAATGTTATAGGGTCCTTTGCATTGCATAGCAAAAGGCAGTTATTATTTAGCAATTTGCACTCAAACTGAACTATATAAGAGTTCTTGTAAGAAAATGAAACTTGAAATAAGGTAGCTTGCTTCCACACTCCAAAATGAGTTATTGGTTAAGGACCTAGATTTGATTCAAACTGCCATCTGCTCAGCAACTGAATCACTGCAACTCAATTTTTGATGGAGTTTGGCCTGACTGCCTCCATATATTGATTCTGAGGACCCAATCTGGCAGTCATTTCCATTGAAAGAATACAATGACAGGCTTGCACTTGAAAAATCCCAGAAGTGGTCTTTGTGATGTTTAGTTATCTAAACATCACAAAAACCAAAAACCAGTGAAAGATCGTAACACTTAAACCTGCTGGAGAGAGAACTATCAAAGAAAAAAAGGCACTAGCACAGCCACAGTGCTTAATCACACTTCCTTTCCATATTGGCCTTTTATTCTTAGCATGAGCTGGATGACTAAATATAGCACAGGTGGCCCCTGTCCAATCTGATAAGCCATAAATCACTTGAAGAGCACCTTTATGTTTGCATCAATGGGGGAGGGAAATCTTCAAGAGACATTCATATTGCTCATAAGGGATGTACAAATCTACAGATTTTCAAAATCGATTAGTTGATCGGATGTCCGAAAGTCTAGTCTTAAGGCAGCATCATGTCCACAAGCTCCGAAAAGATGCTTTTCTAAGCGATCTATTGATGCAATATATAACAAATATAAAAGTGAATTATTTAATCAAATCTATGTTGTTGTTTTTAAAATATAATTAGAATTATTGTTTAAGGTAACAGTTACTCATAACGTTACATATGTTTACTATAGTAATAACAATAAATTATGCATAATTACAAGCAACTAACCCAAAACCAAACCCTAAGCCTAACCTTAACCCTATATTAAGTGAATGCAATTAATTAATATTAGTCAGTATGTATGTGTAATTACACTGTAACCATACAAGCATAACCATAATATTTCTCTCACATGGTATAAATTACACATAAATATATGTAGCTACATTTTTATTTTAGGGGTGCACCATATTTGGGGGTCATTCTTGGATTCAGAAAAACCCCTGGGTTAAATAACTTTAAAGGGTTAGTTCACCCAAAAATCTAATTTCTATCATTAATTATCCTATTAAATTAGATCCTATTAAATTAGACCTTCCGAGGGAAATCCGAGGGTTTCTGAACCACACATAGGCAGCAACATAATTGCACCTTTCAAGGGCCCAGAAAGGTTGCAAAGACCGTTAAAGTAGTCTATGTGACTACAGTGGTTGAACCTTAATGTTATGAAGCGACAAGAATATTTTTTGTGTGCAAAAACAAAACAAAAATAATGACTTTATTCAACAATTTCTTCTCTTCTATGTCAGTCTCCTACGCTGTTGACGGTTCAGAAACCCTTGGATTTCATCAAAAATATCTTAATTTGTGTTCCGGAAATGAACAAAGGTCTTATGGGTTTGAACGACATGAGGGTGAGTACTTGACAGAAATTTCATTTTTGGGTGAACTAACCCTTTAACAAAACGGCTGCAGTAGAAATGGCACAAAACTGTTTATGTGCATCTAGGATGAAATATGTTTCAGAGGAGATGAATTTAGAGACAAAACTTCTTGGAAAGGACATTACTCTGCAAAACACTCTCTGACAAGCTACATTTCAGCACTATTCAACCGTAATCAACTACAGTGGACAGCATAAATGAGTACACCCCCTCTGAACAAATACAAAAGATGTATTTTCTTTATGATCACTAATACAATTCATGGAAAGATGGCAAAACTGAAATGTATTAAACATATACATAATAAAAACTGAGAAATATATTTCATTAATAGCCATAAAATAAGTAAATTAGCCAATTTTGTTTAAATTAAGGATTGCAGAAATGAGTACACCCTAGATTTAATTCAACAAATGTATAATATTCTAGTACTTAGTATGCCCTCCATAATTTTGAATATACTGCTCTGACCCTTCTTGGCACGGAGTGTACAAGTTCATGACAAATTGGCACATCTGTCCTGTTTAACTCCTGGATGAGCTCCTTAAATGCCCTGATCTTTAATGGGGAGTGTTGCTCAACTCGTCTCTACAGAATCCCCCACAGGCGCTCAAGAGTGTTAAGATTGAGTGCAATGCATATCCACAGAAGGTTTTTCACCTTGAGAGAATGCATATCCTCAATGTCATGTTGAAAAAATGCCCAACAATGCAGGGAATGAGGAAAGGGTAACATCTTCTGTTTCAAGTTTGTGTATTAAATTACACAGTGGTGTGGGAATTCATGACAGCATTGATAAAGCACAACTCCCTCACACCTTCAGCACCCATACATCTCTACATAAGAGCTTTACTACCACTGAACTTTACTGTGGGAACCAGGCACTTCTCACTGTACTCCTCCTCTAGCAACACCATAACATTTTGGATGCTGTTAGATCCAAAATGACTGATTTGGTCTCATGAGACCAGAGTATTGATTCCCAGAATCTATATTTTGTAAATATGGGCTTTGGAAATGGCTAACTGACTTTATTGTGCTTTGGCTACAGAATGTAGTTCCAGTGAGAACAACCATGCATGTCATTTCTGCAGGCTGCATCTTACTCTGTGAGATAAACAGTCACTCTTTTCATAGCTTTTGCTGGCTCTGAGACACTAGCTTAGTATTTCTCCTGCTCTTTGTCTAGCAAAAAAATCCCTCATCACTAAATGAAAGCTTAAAAACGAAGACCTGATTATTTCAGGGGCCTTGTCACAAGTCCATTGTTTTTGAATTTCTGTGTTACTTTTGCTATATTTTCACTCAAAACAATGATTTGGTAGTCCTCTTTTGTGCTAAGAAATAAGTCTCCTGACCGTTCTTCTCCAAGTGGTTCCATTGTTGTCAGCATTAAGTCTGAGAATGATTCAGTGGGCTGTATAAGACTTTTAATTGTCAAGAAATTACTTCTACTTGAAATGTTTTGGTTCAACATACTTACCTGTTGATCAAACATTGCCTTAAACTTACACCAGAACATTTTTATTTCGTTTTATTTAGTAACTTTTAGGAGGGTGTACTCATTTTTGCTACACAACATTTTATCACCTTGATAAGAAAATCTTATTTTCCTGAATAATTTTGACATGCTTCTTTGGTAATTGATTAAGCAGACTTGCTGGAACATTATATCTCTATAGAACCCTAACATGTCTTCTAAGTAACTGAGTAATTGCTGACTTTCAGAAGTTTCAGAGGGGGTGTACTCATTTATGCTGTGCACTGGAGCTGACTGTTAAGAGATCATTCCTTATACTCACCTAAACTGGTGGGTTTGATAAGCTCATCAAGTACATCATAGAAGGGCAGCCTCTGTAGCTTGACGTCTGGATGGACTGGGTGAAGGGCGGAGGGCAGGTGGGGCAGGCCCAGCTCGTGCTTTGGCCCAAGCAGTGCGACAGGTAGTAGAGACGGTGAACCATGCCCATCAAATCCCAGCTGTGTTAGGCTGGCGGGCAGGCCTGCGTGAGCTCCTCCAGAAGTGGAGTGTATGCCAGGGAGGGAGAGGTCTGTCGGGGACACCATCTTTGTGGGGAAGCGGCGGCGGTAGAGCTCCTTGATCTTCATCTGCACGGCAGGGCTGCAACCGGCTTTCAACAAATGTAACGCTTTGGTCAAGAGTTCGTGCTTCCTTCCGTGTTTGTTGCGGCCTGCATATCCCAGAAGAACCTGAAGCTCTGAGACACGGAGGCTCATCACCATTTGCTGTTTTTAAAAGAGAGGAAACAGCAGAGAAATCATGCAATTGCCAAAACAAATAATTAAGAGAGCATTTAACTAGGTTAAAGGAATAGTTCACCCCAAAATGATGATCAATGAAGACAGCATACACGTTTGGTACAGCCTAAGGTTGAGTAAATAAATGAAAATAAACTATTAAACTTTTAAAATTCAAACAATGTTGTTAAGAATTGAAATGGTTTTTCTGTAAAAACAATTAAAACACACTACAGTTCTAAACTTTGGGGTTGGTAAGAAACAGTAAAAACAGTTGTTACTGTTCAGTAACATCGATTTGATTTTGCCCGGCAACTCAGTCTGGAAACCCGTACATTCATTTCTTCTGCATCTGTTACACTTTTGCGGGAACCAATCACAGACTGGCTTATCCACCTTGCTCTCTATTGGCGGTAGAGCTCTTTCTATGGCTCTGGGTGGGTATAACACGATGGCGTCTCTCGCACGACCGTCAATCCAATTCCTTTTAACCTCTCAATGATGCTAAATGACTTCTTTAGTTTAGCAAACAAATCGCTCGACTGGGTGCAAATACCACTCACTTTCATGTTTTTTTGCACAACCTGCAAAAATCGCTCGATGCCATTGCTGCTTCTGCAAACCGCTGATCAATGCTACAAACCAATACAAACTAAGCCTGTCTGGAGTTTTCGCATCGCTCTGCAAAAGTACGTCACCCGGATCGTTGATCTGATTGGTTGAAGGACTATCCAATTGCGTGAATAATGCTCGTTGATCACGCCTCTTGTGCAGTAGGAAATATATAGCAAACTCCCCAGACCAATGTTCAATTTTAAATTGAGCTTGGTCTGGTGATAGCCAGACAAAGTAACATTGTGAAATATTACAAATTACAATTTAGTTTTCTATTTTAATATATTTTAAAATTCAATTTATTCCTGTGATGGCAAAGCTGAATTTTCAACAGTCGAACATTTACTATCAATGTTGAAAAAGGTCGTGCTGCTTAATATTTTTGTGGAAAACTGATAATTTTTTTTCCAGGATTCTTTGATAAATACAAAGAACAGCACATAGTTATAATAGTAACATTTTTGTAACATTATAAATGTCTTTACTATCACTTTTTATCGATTTAATGCATCCTTGCTGAATAAAAAGTATTAATTTCTGTATTTTTTGATAGATTTTCCAACCCATTTCTTCATTTCTGACAGACAGTAGGCAGTTCCAATTGAAACACAGAGTCATTGTTTACTTACTACTAACCCTAACTCAGTTAACTAGTGCTTAGGTGCCTCACTGTTAATGAGGGTGGTTTATAATTAGGTTATCCAGTCAGTATAGTAAGAGCTACGATTTATATGTCTTATACACAACGTAGGCCGGCTAGAACTAAATTAGCTTCAGGCTCAGTCTTGGACTAGCATTCATTATAAGCCATAAGTCATAGTTATGTTGGCTAAAAGGCATGTCAGTGAGAATACAATCAGTTCTGTTTGTCAAATGCAGATCATATCAGGTTTTTAAGGGAATTTTAGGCTGTAAGGTTTGTATTGTGCAGACCTGTAATTGTGATGGCCCTCATGTACGTAGCTTGAGCACATGTGCAAACGTTAACACCTACATGTGTGGGATCAAAGCCACTTCTCGTGTGCAGAACAGCAGACTTTACCTCCCCTATCATTCTTGGATATTCTGAGACTATAAAGGACTGTGTTGGTGGTAGGTACCCGCATTTGGATTCTATTAAAATCTATGGGCAGGCCGAGTGGTGAAGAGGGTGAGATAGTGGGGGAAGGGAAGATCAAGCCTGAGCCTAAGCCAGTGAGTTTTCATAACAAAAGCAGTGGAGCACAGCTCCAGGGAAAACAAGAGAACCACAGACCAGCAGAAGATCATATTTCTTCACCTCGGAGAGACCAGAGTCCCCTCCCCAGTTTACTGCCAAGTGCCAACTGGACTGTTCACACAAATACTGACACAAACACTCTTTATTAATTTCCACCCACCCCACCGCCCAACACAAATAAACGGCTTCACTAACGGTGCAGACAGAAGATGAGACTCTTGCTCTCGTCCTATTGTAGCGAGGAACGGCACTCAAAGTAAACCTAGAGAGATTAGAAGTTTGGTGATTCAAGAAGAACCCATGAGAAAGCCTGAACTTCCTGGTAAATCATATAGTCAGCATGGTTTCAACTTTCCAGGGGTTTTTTTCTTTCATAATTCTAAGATCAAATGAACATCCCACAACCTGAAAGTATACTCTTTGTCAAGTTCAACAGTTGAAGTCCCTAGTCAACATCCAGCTGAGAGAGCAAGGTGAAGGGAGCAAACACTCCTAAGTTTAAATGGTTATTAGGATGAGCTCATCCTCCTCATGAGGGCCCTATAACCCTGTGAAGACAAAGGAAAAATAAGTGGACCCTGAGCTGTGTAAAAACTAGGGGTGTAACAGTTCTCTGTAAAAAACAAACCACGATTCATCTTAGTTCTAACAACACATAGGGATTATTTGTTTTGCAAAGAAAACAAAGCATCTCATAGACATTTGGAGTGACAACATCCGCTAATGTCTCGTATATGTCCATGCATCGTTCTATAAGCACACAACCACACTGCTAGATGGCGGTGTCTGCTACAGGAACAAAGCATACCAGAAGAAGATCCTTTTATCTCTGTGTGAACCAAGTTGGAGAAGCTGCAGCAATGTTAATGAAAATTCTGATGTTTATCACGCTTTCTCATTTTACCGGTGCTTTAAGAATGACAGCGTTTTAATAATAATTAATATTTTCTGATTTTTACGTTGGTGTGCAACAGTGTGTTTGCAGCGCTCTGCGAAACATGACACGTCTCTTAACCTCACCCAGGCTGCATTTTTTTGATCAAAAATACTAATATTGTGAAATATTATTACAATCTAAGCAATCCTGGGTGGAGTAACTTCCTGTTGATGTTCGAAGTGTTCTCAAACAAAACAGAGGCTAGCTAGACCCTCCCTCCTCCTCCTCCTCCCCCTCCCCTCCGTGCTTCCTGAAACGGTCATGAACGCGCATTTAAAATCATTCTTGTCGGTTATTGGCTGGAGCGTGTTTATTATGTTTTGTGGTTATATTATTATATTATGCTCAAATGTTGTTCAAGAGACATTTTTTATTGTTAATGTTTAAATTAGCTACTTATTATTATTTTTTTAAAGTCCAAAAGAACTGCATTTAATTGAAAAAAAATCTTTTGTAACAAATGTCTTCTTCACTGTTACTTTCAGTCAAAATGATTAATTTCTTTCAAATCTTACTGACCCCATTTTAAAGACAATTTACAATCTAAAGTCATCTCTCAATGACACCGATACCCTATGGGAAATGGGCTCTTGTGTCTGTAAGCACACACTTTAAATATACAAACAGCACTATGCTGCACACAGGTTTTCTACACAAGCTAGATGAACAGCCAGCTAGAAACAAGTACTACAGGTGAAGAAAAAAGCCCTCCTAAAAGTGACATTTTAATATCAAGAAGATATAATAACAAAATTACATTTATAAAGAAAAATGTACCTTGCAGAAATTGCCAAAAATTGCATTTAAATATAGTGCTGAACTGATCTGAGCTGAATAATGACACTGTTATCCTCTATAGAGCTGCTTTTAATTTGAACTGAGTTTTTTATATCTTATGAACTTTGCAACTTTGACATTGTTATTGAACTAAATTGAAACAACACTGAATCAAATTGAGTTGAATAATGACACAGAGCTGAAATTTTATATTCTTTTTGTAATTAATTAAAAAACTTTGTATCTGTATTGTTTTAAGTTCTATTTAAATAATGGTGACTTGACTAAGAATATTCACAAAACTTTTGTCATGTTTTATTCTGTTATTTTTATTTTTATTTGTTCCTTGAGGTTCACAAGTTCTTTTTTTATTAAAAAAAAAAAAAAAAAAGCAAATATATGCAGAATAATGATTACTTACAACTGTCCTTCTAACCCTGAAATGATTGGTTACTAAGAGAAGGCTCCTTTAAGGCTTGTCAGCAAATGGCCATTGTTATGATTGCTAACACCACTGCATAGAAAAAATAAGTCTTTGAAAATATTATCCCTATAAAACCATAATTTACAGCAAAAAGCATCATCAAATTGTTTACTTATGGTTTGCGCTGTAGCTGCTGTCAGATTCAATATGGTTGGCTGCTTCATCTTTTAACAATTTTTTTTTTTTTGCAAACTGAAATACACTGTGCCTCATTTACAAAACAATCTGCAGTCAAATGCTCTGAACAAACATATAATCCTATCCCGATCAGAGACGCCATTAAAAATAAGCCACCACTTGTTTATGATGCTGGGATCCTTCTAAAGTCTGCACAGAGACAAACAAGCCGTTTAAACAAGACTTGTCAATGCAAATGTAGTTTTATTCTAGGGCTGGACAATAATTCAATATCAATATATATCGCGATATAATTTTTTTCGATAACGGTGATATGATTTTAAAACACATTTCCGGTATTTCGATATATACATTACAGCATCACTGACTTGAGGCGCAGCCGCTAGAAAGAGCAGAACGCGATTGGCTATTTGCGTGATGACGTACACCAGAGAGACATGCAGCCACCAGCCAGTGCTCAACAGTTGTATGCTAAGATCAAACACGAACGCGGCAAGTTTTACAAAATGAGTACACCTGATGCAAATGCGACGGAACAAGCTTCCACAACTTGATGAAAATATGTGTGCATAACTACACCGTGCTGGTTAACGTTTGGTGCAGGAGAATGTGTGAAATAAAAACTTTAAACACAGATACTTTATTCTGTGTGAGCTCTGTGTCACGTGGCTAGTGTTATTAAACTCATCGCGGAGCTCCGCGCTGAAACCGAACATATGCGCGCTCCGCCTGTATATCATAAAAACAATTGTATTTTTCATGTGTTCGTATTCAAACTCCAGTTCTGACCGCATCGCGAGCAAAATACAAACAACACACGTGCTGTGCTGAGGTAAACAGCCTACGGCTTGCGTATTTGAACGCAGCTAGAGCAGGCAGAGGTGAATGAGCAGCACTTTTGTGTTATTTGAATTCTCTGATGTAATACGATCTCATGCGAACATATTTTCCATTAGATTACAGCAAAACAATCCACTTCCGAGAGAAGTGACGCTTCCTCATGCATAATACTGCAATTATAATCTTATGCATACTACAGCGCAGTGATTGGATTAAATGAGCTTTATGTCATGAATATATATGTCGAGATTCGCTCGAAACGGTCTACGTCAGCATGTTCGACCATGCCCATACTTGGGCCGAAAGTACACGATTATGTCAGATTTTGTGTCGTTGCTCCGACTCAGCTTTTCAAACAGGAAGACAGAAATCTCTGTGAAAAATGCAAAAATAACTATTTTTCACTTATGAATAACATTGAGTACCTTTAGTGTTTTCAATGATGTGCAGCCTATACATATGTTTACATGACCCTTTAAGAATAATAAAATCAGCCTACGTTATAGTTTAATGTTAAAGATATTAATATTACTAAAGTGAGTGAGTCTTATGTTTATTTTTATGTTTGTATGAAGGCTAAATACAAATAAAAGCTGAACAAATTTATTATACTGTTTTTATTTCTAAAATATTATATAGTTTTATAGGAAGAGATTTCATAGATTTGGCAAATTCATTTTTCAGACGTTTGTAGGTACAGACATCCGTTGTGGCCGTTCTTGGCAGTTTTTCTGAGGCTATTATATAGTTCATATCGATATCGGAATTATATCGTATCGACCGAAATTAAGAATATATGTGATATAAATTTTGGCCATATCGTCCAGCCCTATTTTATTCTCCAATTTTTTGTCCTGTTGTCAGCAGACTCAAACACAATGGAGTACATCAGAAATTGACGGACATTTGTATACTGTATATTGTAGGCAGCTTCAATGATTATAATGGGTTCCATTTGCTTTTGACGCAACGTCAGTTAAGTGACTGAACGCCAGTGGATGTAAAACTATTCATTAATGTCATGCTCTAGTGGCAGTCTATGCAAATGTATTTCCCCGTGTGACGTTACATGTCCCACAACATCTAAACAAACCATTTTTGAAGCTTGGCTACATAAATGCTTTTTTATAATGAAGAGGATGTTTTAAACTTTGAACCTTGAAGGATGTTTCAATGGTACAAAGACCCTTATATGTCCCTTATATTTCTCATGTCATGACCCCTTTCCAAGAATAGAAATCACAATTTTTAAGTTTCCTTCTATCTCATGGTTTTTCGTGATCGAGGGAACCCTGCAGGTTGCTTTAACATTCATTATGACTGGACTGAAAAAGAGCGACCATCACAGACTTCAGAATTTCTCTTTTTTTTAAAAAAAAGAAAGGTTTAGAACAACATGAGGGTAAGTAAATGATGACAGATCATCTCTTTAGGCCCTCAGATAATTCCAGCACTACTTCCAAAAACATCAAAGCAAGACAATAATAGGCTCTGTTCTACGGTTTGATCGCCTTGCAAAGAACTGAGAACAGTCTAAATAGCACATCTTCACAGAAAAGGTGCAAATAATAAAACAACTGCTTGAATCAACAATGAGGTTACTGATTTAGTTTCAATGAGTGTGGTTATCATAAGCCTTGACTCATTTATGACAAAAACATAATCTAAAGGAAGCACTTCTCTGAAAGGATGTCATTTTGGTAACTGCGTAAAGCAAGCTTCCGATCTGCATAACCAACAAATGCGTTGATGCTCAATAACATTAAAATAAATCAAATTATAATAATTGATAACTAGTTAAAATGAGGCAGAATTCTTTATAATAAACTACCTCCCCATCCCTAATAATTTACAAAAACAAACAGGGAATTTTTAATTCATATTTTAAAATCAATGTTTGACCAGGAAGGTGTAAATTGTGAACCTTTTGTTTTGACCTATACACTAAACATTATGCAGTAGTAAAAGCTAGTATTACAGTAACCTATTATATTAGACTTATTATAACAGGTGTATGTTTTATCATAAAATCAAAATTGGATTTCATTTGACAAGTTATGTCAGATGGTGAACGGTAAAAGCAAATAAAACATTCCTGATTTCAAGCAGCGCTGAAGGCAAAAAAAAAAAAAAAACATTTATTTTTATGCTTTCTGGTTCAATGAACACTGGCAAGATGATGATGATTATGTGTATTGGGGGATTCTGGAAGTTAAAAGATGGTCCAGCAAATCATATTCACTGAATTCACATTTAAAAGTTTAATTATTTTCAGTTAATGCTAATACTGTGTGTTACCATTAAATATTTGATATTTGCCTTTTAACAGCAAAGCAAATTGTCCTTTTCCCATGTAGCAAGTTTGAACTCCAAACTCATTTTTGTCTTAAATGGCAAAACCACAGGAAATACCTTCTCTACTGACACACACCTAAAATATACAGCTTAAAACTACTTTTAAACATAACAGCGGTTTTACCTAAGAAACACTGCTGACTGGATTATCAGCAGTACAGGCCATTGAAGATTTAGACCGAATGCCTATCGTCCTGTTTTGCTCTCTGCAAAATTGCTGGTTTTTATTGCCAACAAGAGTATCAAGGTACAATGTGTTATTGCCAAATAAAGCCTTTGTGAAGGAAAAAAGAAAAATCTTCTAGTACACAAGTTATTGCCATGTTATCTGTTTCGGAAACTGCTTAAAATTAATCAACACCTGTCTTTTGACAGTATTTTGTCTAAGTCACAGCCAGTTTAGAAGTCTTGATGTTCGTCCCCATAAGTAACACTACAGTACAACAACAAACAGCTGACCAAAGTCACTTTATTATCACTAGTAATCCATATCGTAATTGGGGCATTCAAACAGTCACATCAACAATGACAGAATGCACTTATTAAAATGTCTTCACGTCTTAATTCAATGCAGGACAAACAACCTTACAGGACATCTCAAACCTAAGACATTAAGCACCCGCTAAACATACACGAACTTCCTACTAAAACACACAGAAACTAAAAGCAACAGGCCGTGGTCGATGGTTCCGTCTCAAAACCTGGTGTTTTGCAAACACAGAGAGCATTTCTGGACGTCACAGATTCAATTCAAATGTTCAAACGTTTCTACGACGCCCAAAATTCAGTCTTGGTTGTCAGCTATCTAGGTTATGATACTGAGCAGTTGTCTGTTTTTATAAATGTAGCGGGTTAACAGAAGTACTAACTGTCAAAGTACCGAATCTCCAGCCTGTTAGCAGCCTACGCACCACCCACATGCTGCTTCACACTTACGACCGACTCCCCTGACGGCCCATGGATTATTTAATCACCTCATTTAAACGTTAAAAGAACAATTAACAGTATTAATAAATCAATTCAGATGGTAGGGTGATAATTTCACAGCAGCAGGCAGACAGCTGTGCGGGTTAGCTGGCAGCTAACTGAATCCATCACAACAATAACACTGTTCCTTTAACCGGGCTTAAAACTGCTCATAAAGCGCTTTTAAATCAAATACTTAACGACGCCTCGTACAAAAGTCAATCACAGGAAAAGGTCGGACGGAAAGCATTGCCGAACAGGTCTTGTATAAAGGCTGTATTGACAGTAAATTGCGGGTTACACTTTACCTTCAATTCCGCACTCTCCGCCATCTTGTTTCTCTGGCGCAAGCGTGATCTGAGCCTTGGCACGTGACCAGGACGTGTGTTTGTTCAAATGCTCAGGAATCCCTCTGAAGTTTAAAAATTAGCGCGAGGATTACGCGATTTCACGCTGCTTGAATGGAGTTCATGGCATTACACATCAGCGACAAGATCTCCTGGAACGAAACGCACTCGCTTGTTGGATTTATCTATTTATATAATTCATAAATGTGTTTATTGATTGATTAAACAAAATGGTATCGGTACATTTTCCGGGAAATCCGACGAAATTTGGATTCGGTTTCATCAGCTGACGACTCATTTCCAGGAATCGGTTCTTTCGAACAATTTGTTTTAAAAACAATTCAGATTGTGACATGTTTTTTACGTTTCTGAATTTGTAATCACGTGTACTCTGGCATTCCACCGTGTCATATTACATGCTCTAAGCGTTTTTATTCAGTGTTGTTGTGATTTCGTATGTGTCTATAAGTGCAGCTTGTTGCGCCATGATTCACCTCACAAAGTCAATTTGCATTTTCATTAATAGTGCCTAAATCCTTTAAAAATCTTGTGTGTGTCCTTAAAAATAAAGACGTAGGCCTAGCTAAACATATTCCTAGCAAGGTTTCTTGTTCTAGTATGTTATTCGTAACATTTCTGCTATTTACTTTTTATAGCCTACTTTTATCCCATCCATTTCATCCCATCAATTTTAATTGTGCAATTTTTGTAAACAGGCTTAACTGATTCATTCGATTAAAAGATCCGACGAACCATGCGGATTGATTTCCAACTTTATATCAGTAGCTCTTTTTTGAAAATATTTGTTTCAATGTGTAATAACATCAACAAAACGGTGTCGAGACTATTATGAATACGCTATGAAAAAGTTGTCCACTAGATGGCAGACTCGCACCTTTTTGCAACTCTGTCTCTGTTAGTGGTCTTTCTTTCTTTCTTTCTTGTAGTAAATTGCAGTAAATTTGGGAAGGCATAAGGATTTATATTTTACGTAGTTTCTTTTTTCGTTTTATATATATTTTAAGTCCTACACACACACACACACACACACACACATATATATATATATATATATATATATATATATATATATATATATATTTATAAATATTTTAAGTTTTATTATTATTAATTAGTTTTAATTTGTTTTTTCATTGTGCAGCCTATTTATTTATTTTAAATAAAGCCATATTTATGATGATATTGGGCACCTAATTTTGCTTATCTGTGCTGAATAATTGCAAAAAAATTAACTGATAAATATGTTAATTTTGGGGGAACACAGCTTCAGTAGACTTACAGATGCAGAAGTCTGCAAAGGTTGCCTTGAGGAGTGAACTGACTTAAACACTATAGCATAATAATAGACATTACTGCTAAAATCAATTAATGTGATCTATCAACATTCTAAAATCCTGATGGCTTAAAAATAGTAAAGTTTTAAACCTTTCATATTGAATACAACTGACAACAAAATAATAGTCATTATGAAGGCAGAACATCTGATTTTACTATATATCTTGAGTTGATACGTGAGGCAGCTGCATCTCTTGAGGTGCTGTCTATGAAGTACATGTTTTGTGAAAGTTAAGAAAGGAACCAGACAGCATCTTCTTATCTTCAAGGTTGTCGAAAGACTCGTCACAAACCAGCTGGACCAAAATGTAGAAATAGAAACTAATAGAGTTATTAAGTTACAAATGCCAAAAATTCAAATGTGGTGCGTCATTGACCTTCATCACCCATAGCTGGCCTTTAGGAGACACAGATGCACTCACAACGTGTCATGCTGTTTATAAGAGTTTTAAACAAAAAACATAAAATTATGAGAACTAAAAACTATTTCTTCTATATATAGCCTATATGCTCCTCAAATACAATGTTAGTTTCTTTGAATAAAAGCGTCTGCCAAATGCATGAATGTAAACATCAGCAACACTGTAAAAATTATAGTTGCAATTAGTTATCACAACTCAAAATTTAGCAATTTTTGTTGTGATGACTCAAAAAACCAAGTTGAATAATCTTAAAATTTTAAACCACCCCTTAAATATGAATACAGCTTGTACAAAACATGTAGTAAATTATAGAAATTCAGAAAAGCATATAGATGATTATGTAAGTGGTTGTATTAATTTCATCAACACCCTGAATTACCAAACCTTTTGGATTTCTACAATGAAAATCAAAACTGTCATAGTTGTACAGTCATATTCATGTGAATATGCAAGAATATTCAATCTAAGATCTTGATAGCAATGTTATGTTGTTCTTCGGGAGTTACACATATGCAAATGTAGTTCATTGTTATGGAAATAAAGAGAGATTAAATAAAGACGGACTCAAACAAGATCATTTAATCCACATTTCAGTATAGGGCTGCCAATTTAAAGTGCTTTACATCAATAATATACAAATATGCAGATGAGAATAAACAACTGACATGGACTTGGAATAAATAATATATACAAAAACATTAATTACTGTTGCATCTAATTTAACAAAATGTCCTAACCTATCACTAAAAAAAAGAGAGAGAGAAAAAAATGTAGCACAGTATACATAACAAATATATGCATTGCACATAGCCACTTATTACCAGTGATTTCTACAGCTGATGACGATATGTTTAAGTGGGATGTCAATTTTTTTATAATGCAATTTTCTAGAACTTTATATAAATTATACAGTACATACAGTGACTCTGAAAACACTCCTTTGCAAATGAAAATGACTTCATTACAGTGTAAGAGCTAAAATACTACAGTACACACTTGCTTATTCCAGGTCTAAAGGTTGACAGTGTTTTGC
The DNA here is from genome assembly GCF_018812025.1 of Megalobrama amblycephala. Taxonomy (NCBI): domain Eukaryota; kingdom Metazoa; phylum Chordata; class Actinopteri; order Cypriniformes; family Xenocyprididae; genus Megalobrama; species Megalobrama amblycephala. The sequence continues at coordinate 12,488,240 of NC_063062.1, read as the reverse complement.
AGAGGAAAAAAGTAAAGTTTGATTTGACACAGCAGTATTTCTAAAGAACATGTATGTCTTGAATAGGTGTCCATCAAGGTGGTAGAAGAGGAGACTTGAAGGTGCAGGTCCCAGTGCAGTGACGGGGAGTCAGCATCTTACACGAGAAATGGTGTAGTGCGTCGTGAGCTTCTGGGAAAAAAGTGAATGGATCATTTAAAACAAAAGCAGGCATACGATTATGTATGTGTGTGTGTACAGAGAGGAAATGTGTTCAAGGACAATAACTGATATAATACACTGCAGTACGGCTCAAATCTGAATTTGAAATCCTAACCGTCTACATATGAACATGAGTTATCAAAAATATTCAAGGTCACACTGTGCCTTCCTAGGATACATCCTTTAGTCTTTTCAATGCTAATATTGCTTGCCAGAATCAGTTACCTTTTAACTTTTGCTGAATAGTTTATCGTGTTTTTCTCTCATGGTCCAACTCGCTGCACAAAGTGTCTGCGCAGGAGAGACAAAGGATATCTCAGGTGTGGATTTTTCCCCTCTCATCTAAACTGGTTCAGGTTTGTGCATGGGCTTTTCTGGCATCCAAGTGTACGCACTTCAGAAGCTGACAAAAACCATAGGATCCCTGTCTATGTAACGCCCTTACGCAATGAAAAACTGCATAAACCTACTGATTAGTAACATATAAAACTCAACAAACTCATGTGAACTCCAAAAAGGACCACAGAAGGTGGTGAGTAGTTCTGATGGAAAGAGTTTAGTGTGTTGTCGTTTCATTAAATACAGTACACAAGCTGTCGTGTGAAGTCGAACGCTTACCTCGAACAATCTGGAGTTGCTGCACCATTTCCTCTCTGTATGAAAGCTCCCTTTTCATTTGGTCTTGAAAACTGTCTAAGAAGAAAATGTGACATAAATTAAATATCAAAATACATATAAACAATATAAAAAACTATAGTGCTTTACAAAAATGTTTTGACCCTTAATTAATTCTCTCATTTGACTGATTTACCCTGCTTTTATATGTGATTTATATGTGTATATATTTATATGTGAAGCTGTTTTATGTATTTTATTTCTTTAAAAAAGTATGTTTTAAAATTGTGCACAGTCATGACATCTTTTGGGGTAATAACATTTATTTGAATGGATCGTTGTACAAATCAGTTGTCTATTTTCCCTATATCAAACTATATCAAGTATTTTGTTTCTGTTGCAGTATTTCAGTGGTTTCTGTAACATTCATTCTCAATTTTTAAAATATGCTCAGTTTGTGCTGATGAAAAGTGATCCAACAGCAAGAATTAATCCCCAGCATTACATTCAAATAAACTGTCTGCAAAATCTTTTCACTGTCATGAATTTGGATTCACGTGCCAATGTTATGCAGAACTCTTCAGCTATACTGAGCCGAAGTTATTGGACTCTTTGTTGCATCTCTTGAAAGACTCCCTCTTGTTTACACTTGACAAAATGATTCTTTAACTGTGTTTTTTTATTATAGCTATTTAATTTTAAATGGCCAACTATTAATCAGCATTTTAAAGGTAATTTGCATTTGTATCCATAGTTGTTAAAAATGAATTCTATTCAAACTGCATTTTATTGTTTGCAAAGTTTCGGTTCTTAAATATCACGCTAACACAACAATAAGGTTACAATTAGTTAATGCATTAACTAACAATGAGCAGGACATGTATTACAGTATTTATTAATCGTTGTTAATGTTAGTTAATTAAAAAAATACAACTGTCCATTGTTATTTCACACTAACTCAGGTCCATTAAATAACATAAACAAATACTTTTGATTGTAATAATATATTAAAATGAAATTTAAATGTCCCATTAACTAAGATTAATAATGCTTTATAAGTATCTTTCATTGTTAATTAATGTTAACAAATGTAAAATGTTACCAATATCACATTTCAATTTAGAATTACTTATATTGTAGCTAATTGTAGCTTATTTTACAGGTAAAATCAGAATCAGAATGAGCTTTATTGCCAAGTATATTTGCCTAGAAATTTGTCTTAGTGATAATCAATCAATAAATAAAACAACTAATCTGTTAAGAACATTAACATAAATGTAAATGTAGAGAATTAGTTTTTGATAGCCTTGTATATGTTTAGGAAAGTGCAAAGAATACATAAGAAAGGAAACTAACATAGAACAACCTACCTTTTAGATTCTGGAATTCACGCTCCAACTTTTTTCTAAGCTCCACTTGTTCCACAAGTTGTTTCTGCAATTCCTCTGTTAAAATATATAAAAGAAACAGCTTATTCAAATGTTTCAAAATGACTTTAAATTTCAAAATAATCAGCAGTTTTATTACCATGCCATTCCACGCTCTATCATGGAAACCATAATTTCCAGTAACAACAAATTAAGGTTCTATTTTGTGCCGTAAATCTCCTCATGATCTCCATTTTCTCATCAGTTCTGCTAAATATGTTGACAAATGGTAATGTCCAGTCATGTATTGTTTTGTTTAGTTACCTTTGGCCATGTTCTCTATGTTTTTCCCAATCAAGGAGCCCCTGCTGCCAGTGTCATGGCGCATTGCTTCCTCATCTGCACAAACAACAAATACAGCATGAAGAAAACCAACAGACTAGTGCTGAATATCAGGAGGTCCAGTAAACGGTACGCACCATCATTTGGTTCCTTCAGGCGCTCCTCGTTGACGCTGGTTTGATCCTGTTGAGTTTTGGGTTCCATCTCCTCCACTGTAGACGAAGGTTCTTCTTCATGCACGTCTTTAACTATAAGCATATTTATGTTACAAACGCGGTATGTTAATAACTTTTTGTTTTAAAAAAATAAAAAATAAAAATCCACATGAATGAAAACAGGCCTACCACTCGTTTCGCGCTGGTACGTCGTCGTTGAACCAAAATAAGATGTGCTCATTTGATGCACGTGCTCGTCTCTTTCCCGCGCATAGACCTGTAAAATTGAGCAATTATTCGCAATTATCCACTTTCACATTTTCTGTGTGAATGTGATGAACAGAATTCGAGTGGAACATTGTTATTTTGATATAATTACATTTTTAATGAACTAAGATTATGAAGAGCCATATCCACTCACAACAAATTACCTGAATTAATTATTAAGCTTTAAAAGCATCGCGACAATTTTCTCCACAATCTGGATGCGTTCACCTCATTCACAAACTGTATTACATTAACAATAATTAATTACCCGAATAATGTAAATTAGATTAAAATGAAAATACACTTTAAAAATAAATCGTAAAGATTTACTTATAGTTGAAGAGAAAAAGAAAACATAGCATTCGTATTAATTCTGATTTATTTTTAATATATGACTGCCAATTTAATGCAGATAGCCTATTTATATCTTAAAAATATTAGGTTATAATGTCTAGCCTATTTTTCTTTTTAAAAATATTGAGAGAAATTGAATTTTAAAAAAATCACAGGAATTATCCAATGCGCGGTCCCGTACTCACCTCAAATCGCGTCGTGTGTTTATTGTCGTGACTCTCCAAATCAGACGACCGCGTTTCACTTGAATTTGTCGTGTGTAGCTCACTCATGGTGTGGATCTGGCTATTCTCTTGGTCTTGACCTTTAACCCCGTCACTCTGCGCTACGGCCAAACTCTGTGGACTCCGCCGGTCATCCACAGACAGCTGCAGAGACTCCTCATCCTCGTGCGCCTTATGCGACTCCACGTCCACATCCGGATCGTCCACGCTGTCCACGTCCGGAGACACTGACCTATAACTAGAACTTTCACTCAAGAAATCTGGTGACAAATAGCCGGACCGAGGAGCAGAATACGGACCCCTGTTGCCGTATAGTTTCGCGATGCTCTCAACATCTTTAACAACCGGTCTGAATGCGGATATGTAGCTTATTTTTCTGGCGGTGGTGGCTGGCATTCCTTCTATAGACCTGCTCTCGTCCCCAGATTTATCCTCTTCGTTCCGTGTCGACTGAGTGCTGGAACACCGTTCATTATCAAGTAAACTGTCTTTAGGGGTGCTCGTGCTTCGGTCACTTTGCTCTGACGCGTCTAGTTCACTATGTCTGGTGCATAACACGTCAGAAGGAGGTTTAGGTTGGGCATGGTGGTATGTTGGCATGGCCAAGCTGCCTGTCGTAGGCCAAAACATCGGAAATGAGGGATAAGCACTGTCCTTAGCGCTCGGCCAGAACACACCTGACAGATTTGTCTTGTTTGGCTCTCCCATCACCACACCGTCATCCTTCTTTTGACACAATCCAAAAGCCGGGAAACCGTATGGATGTGGAAAGAGCGGTGGTGGAATTTTCTGTAACATCCCAAAACTCTTACTGGGCACCGGAATCACGGGGTAACTGCGGATGCTGCTCGGCATGGTCACGTTCCCCCTGTCATCCTCACATCTGAGAGTTTTGTGAGGCACCTCAGACGGTTCCCCCTGGGTTTGACCTCCCGGTCGTTGCGTACTAAGCGAGGACGAACTTTCAGACCCACCGATTGGCAGCGTCCTCTTGCGGCTGCCGCCGTTAAACATGGCTTTGACATCTTCCCAGGCATGGGCCACATCATCTGGTGAGTTTTTGTCGCTCAGTTTTAAGTGTCTTCTCCACGAGTTGAAGTTTGCTGCGTCGGGTTGCGTGTATTTGGACTCCGGCGTGCGATGAGAGTGAAATATGAACTTGTTTGGAGAGAAATACATGTTGCAGAACGAACACTTAATGCACTTCGCTCTCGAGCTGTTGTATCTGGCTGGGATGAAATTGCCCCGGCTGCCCCACGCGCATTCGTGCGACACGTCAAAAGCGAAATTTTCTGGTAATTTCGGCGGGCTGTGGGCGCCCAGGAACGACTTGCAGAGCCTCTCGGCCTCTCTCTTTGTAATCATCCCGCAACGTCTCGAGGAAATGGGCATAGCCCCCGCGCGCCTGAGAATCTCCAGCTGGACCGGAGTGCACTGCACACAGGTGATGCCCAGGGCCACGCGCCGGTTGTGGATTTCGTTATAGCTGTAGTTCTTCAGAAGTGTGTTGGATATTTGAGCTAGGCAAAGTCTCTCTTGACCGTCTATGACTAGTGAAACGATCGGTATTCCGTATAAAGAGGTCTCACTGACTTGGTTCGGCTTGAGTGTTGGGCCAGAGTAAGGCTGCAAGTCTTGTTTGGAGTTCGGCGAACAGCTGGAGTCTCTTCCAGCCGGCAGCTGATTTGGGATAGATTCCATTCCTGGAAATCTGCGAAGAGGGACACAAAGAATATTTTTCAGGACACTATTATACTGAATTAGAAACGGAAAAAACAATAACAACAATGTATTATTTCACACAGAATGTTATAGCGATAATAAAATAATAGCAATAGCCTAATAAAAATAATAATGAATAAAGAACGTTAGCCTACATGCTGAAAATTCATGAAATGGCCGCCAGGTTTAATTAATCCACATTGAAAGAATTTATCTGTCTAAAGATATTTGTAGAGACACCGAGATTATCGTCTTAATGATATTAACTTCGACGTGCTTTTTATTGCATCGAAATTCCGGACTTTCTTCGTTTTAGCCCATTTTTAATGTATTTATACGTTTGTTTACAATACTTTTTGTGTGCAGTACAAAAGACCGTTTTGAAAAATGCAAACAAATGCAGTGTCAACACCAGTGATTATAAAGGAAAGAGCAGAAGGAAATGATTCCTTGAGCCTTGCCAAAGAGCATAAAGGTGTAAGAAGCTTTAAGCCACTTTAATTGTAATTACTAAAAGATGAGCTTTACGTATAGGCTATCGGATCTGTTGTTAAAACCAAGTGAACTATAATTAAGACAAGCTCCTTGTTTTCAATTTCAGTTAAACTTAAAAATGCGTTTTTTCTTTTTACAAATGGACAAATATAGCTATTTGATTTGATGTCTATCTATTTGAATAGATTTTACATATTTAAAGCCTATGTTTTATTAGGCTACGCATACAGTTTACTTAGAGTAGCCTATTATTTGGATAAAATTGTGGATAAAGATACATACAGCGCAGTTCTTTGCGGTTATTTTAGCTTCTGAACAGTGTAAAAAAAACAATTTACATTGCAGACATGGACAAATGATCTCACCTTTTTCAGAAGAACGCGAAGAGCCTTTTATATGTGGAGGAAAATGCGTATTCGAAAATGCGTTTTCGAATCCTCTGGATAAATGCGCTGTCCTCTATAGCGCGTTCTGGTAATCAGACGCCTTGGAATCCCGCCGATCTGATATAAAATGTCCACGAGCGTTTGTTTAGCGGTTTTCTTTCAGGCCTATTAGAGCGCGTGGACTTGCATCGTACTCGGCTCTCCCGCGACTACTGTTGAGGTGCGCGCGGAGGGTGACCACATGCTAGTGCGGACCTCAACGACACAACCACTGAAGACATTCGACAGCGCTCAAGTGACAGCTAAACTAATGGCGAGGCACTCCCACTTAGCGCCAGCATATTTACATTAACTATTTGCCTTCGGGACCAATGGGGACGACAGTCAGTGCTGTCATTGAGGCCTGGAGACGTTTAAAGTTCACCACGTGATCTTTTAACACATGAAAGTGATTGCTTGTCTGCCAGTGTGTGCGGGGGCGCGCGTGGCATTTAGGAATACTTTAGATTAGTCAACCCTAGTAGTAGTCGTATTAATGCTGTATGTAGGCTACGAAAAAGTTTGTTTAATGTGAAATACCAGTTTTCGTGGGAATTACTACGGTGCGTTCTGAGAAAACGTGTTGTTGTTGTTGTTGTTGTAAGTTTTTAATGAAATAAAAGGTTTTCTCAGATTTCTCTACGGTGAATATTATTGATGTCGCTTGTTAGGTCGCACCAAAACCTAAAAAAATAAGTCCCTTGGATTAAACCTAATGTTTACAAAACAAAAAGGCAGAAAAGATCTAGGCTCAGAAACGCTTACGATGTTAAGGATTCACAACTAGTCAATTAAAAACCACCGTCACACTATGGCGAGATCACACACACACACACAAAAGAAGATCTAGATAAAAGAAATAATTTATTTTGTGCATAATTCACAATTTATTTTGTTATGAAATGGAACGTGTTATGGGAATCAAGAAAAAAAAGGCATATTAAAAGAGTGCATAAACAAAAACGAAAAGGGGAAATGGCCTCGAGGCTTTTCATCTATATTCAGTGTCTGTTTAAAAATAAACTATACTGTTATTGAAAGTGCATGGTGCCGGGGGACTTATATAGGCTAAGCAATGATTGTCTCCGGGGGCTATTTGGATCGGTGTGGGTTAGGGGTGTGCTGTTGCCCGCATATGTTTAAGTTCCCACGGGTTAGTTTAACTTTTAGGAGCAATCATTCTTATGAAGACAAAGCGTAATTCACAACGTTACGCTTTAAACCCAGTTTAAAAGCCGTGTCTGCATTAAATATTTCAGATTAACGCAAAATCAAGTGGATTCCATCTTAAAAGGAGAATGAGATGCACAAATTACTGCTTATGAAATATTATCACAATAAAATAACCTAATAAACTCTTACATTTCGGCTACAAATTACTGTCAAGAACTAGCTAAATCAAATGAAACCACCATCTTATTTGTAATGCTTTTAAAGCGATACCAGAGTGCATTCCATGATTAAAGTGAAGAGTGAATTTTATCTCTGTTTTTAACCTCGCTAAGTTTAACTGTTCATGATAGTCTCTCTAGAATGCTTGTGATGTGAAAACGAGCGCTTTCTGCAATATTGATAGCGGAGGGAGGTCCTGGGGAGGGAGTTTGGAGTAATGCGACCCAGCCCAGTGCTATTGACTTTCACAGGCAAGAGACTTTCTTTCTCGCCAACAATAATTACCATTTTGGACTGTAATTATTCACTTCTTTTAAATTATTCAGGGACCAAGCTGAATGCCATATTGTTATCCATTATTTCTTTTACTCACCCATCATGGTTAAATTCAGGGCAGGTACGGGAATCCGACACCTCACACGATATTTAATTTAGCCCCTTTGTTGATCCTTAAGAAATTAGAGACCCCATTCTAGAACAAAGAACGCTTAATATGTAAGGCTAATATCTTGTTATAGACCTACTGATAATGAAATAAAAACCAATGTTAACTGCAAGTAAGTTAATAACAATCAAATAAAATAAATCAACAACAATAATAATGACTATATGACTAAATTAATAACAATAATTATTATTAGGCAATGATTTCAAATAGAAAATAACTGAGAAGTTCTTGATAGGTTATTAAATGTCATCAACCAGATTTTAAGCGGTTAATGGAAAAGAGATACTTTATTATAGTTTCTCTATACATTTCAATATAAAAGTTGATGTCAGATTCAACGACAGATAGGCTAGGCGAGCATTATTAAAATAAACACGCAATTTCGAGTCCCTCCAAAATAGCTAAGATTTGCCTAAATTAGGCATGAAGAATATCAATTACGCATGAATTCATAAAAGTCAAATAGGCCTAATTAATTACCCTTAGGCTAAATATGAATCTAAAAATATTAGAAATTGAAATGTTCAAATTTATATTTTCTTTTCTCAAAATATCGGAGTAGGTTAATGTTGAAAAAAAGAAAGAAGTAAAAATCCCGAAAAAGCCAAACGCAATATTTCAAGCTTAATTACTATTGGATTGCACGTGCTGGTATATCGACAGATTAGAACAAGAACAAGGAGCAAGCGTGTTGTGTTGTTATAAAGCGGCTGGGAGTTTCCAGTGACCCCTATTCATTCCAGTTAGACAGCTCGTTTGGACAAGTTAATGGCCTTTGAAATAAAAGTGGACAAAATAAAACTTTCTTTAAAAGTTACATTCCTAAACAAATAAATATGAACATTAAATAAAATTCGCCTCAGAAAGGAGTTTGAGAGTAAACATTATTTCTACAAGCTATCAGCATAAAACCATGACCCCAATAAATTTAATTTTAAGGACAAATCAATCCTCTTCTCCTTTATCGATCGCCACACTTGGACCGCGTTTCAACGCCTTTTTGTTTCACTTCGAAATAGCATTTCGATTAGATCCTTTATTAAGAGCGGATTGCTCCAAAAGGATCTGTGTGGCCAGAAAATTAAATGGTGACATTTTAATTACTGGACATTGATAAAGGCGCCCCGGTAATAGTTGTGTATGAGGACTGGCACGCTGTGTCAACCCAGGTGGACTGAAAAGTGAAGGCTGTGCAGCACAGACTGCACAATACAAACGAGGAAAGGCGCAACAGCTGCACTACAAATGAGAGAATGAAAAGGCTGTGTGCCTGTGAATGGCGAAGCAGTCAGTCAGGGTTAATTATTTATTTATTAATTATTTAATATATTTATAAGTTGCATGTAAAAGTAGATATTAAATTTACAAATATGCTATGTATATGTGTTTCAACATTTCAGTAACCACAGAAATTATTAATCTGCTAGCTAGGTAAATGTAGCTAGCGCTCACAAGTCGCCTTTCCGTTTGTTTACATGTAGGCCTAACAAAAAACGCTAATCGCCGTCTCTATCGGAAGGCTATATCGACAAAAAATAAATAGGCTGCTGTCATTATTTGCACAAATATCACAAATATATAGGCCTACGACTAATACCTATATATTCTAAAAATATTGACAATCAAAAAACGTAGGCCTTAGTTGCGCCTAAAAAAATCGCTAACAAAAGGTTGGCTCTCCTGAATGTCACTTAACTGAGTAATTCCAACACTATCTCATGACCAATTCATATATTTTAGGAGGTGGATAATAGCCTGGGTAGGTTTAGGCACGGGGTTAGGTAATTCTCACAATGTACACAAGTTCAAGAAAATGAATGGAACATATGTGCACACAAAAATAATTCTATATATGCTGCTTGGTCTCTGTCCTCCACTGTGTCTATAAGGGTCAGGGTAGGGTCATCTGATGATGTAGTGAGGCTGCCCAATTGTGACTGGCAGCTACGGTAATTTTACTTGTCAACTCAGAAAATTAGGTACAAAACAAACAAGGCTTTTAAAACGAACTTGTCACTCTTGGTTCCCTTGACACAGGGTCACTGTGCTTAGACTCCACTAGAAGATTTTAAATTGCAGAGACTAAAAAAAAAAAAAAAAAAACAGCAAGGTTAATAGTATCTACTTGCTTCACTAATTGGGTTGGTCTATCATTGACAGTATCAAAACAGAAATAAACAAAATAGTAGTCTAAACGAAGAATTGAGTGGTGTCATTCTTAAAAGTAAGGCAAACATGTTGATTTATGAACATTAAATCAGACTAATTTTTGTGACATAAGAGATGTTTAAAAGCTTTCTGGATAGAAACATTTTTAAGGAATTTTTTTTTTTTTTTCATTATTTGTTAACATTTTTTCTTTTCTCAAATCAACTTCAATAATTAATGTGGTTTAGATAACATAATATTTTGAGTTTCTGTTGATTAAACCAATCGCCTTCATTGTATTAACTAAATTTTTTAATTTCAATGAACTTAAAATTAAGGTAACCAGGTAACTTACTTTTTTAAGTTAAACCAACATTTTTTTTACAAGCTCAAAAAAACAGCCTCTATTATTACACAATGACAGCAAGAAAAAGAGAATGTTATTAAGAGATGAATCAGGAGGGTCATTATGTGGATCATGCTTACCTTTACAAGACTGAAGGAAAGAAAAACTCATTTAAGTGTTCCTACATTAATCACAGCCTGCACATCAAACTGTGATAATCACCTGAACACTCCATTAAAATAAAACTGCCAGCCCTAGGGAAATCTCACCTTACTCTTTAATTGTTTTGAGGCTTTGATCGGCTTTTTAATCCAAGATTAATTTATGCATTTTTAAATAACTCTACATATGATTAATAAGCTTGAAAATTAAAAGGAGTCTGAAGCAATTATAACAAGTGGTTGGTCATCACCTCATTAGATGGTGTTGGGAGATGCAGCGTGTCTGTGCGCGGCAGAGAAAAGCATGTTTGTGTGTGCGTGCGTGTCTGAAAGAGAGAGGCACGTAGATTTACATAAGACTATCCATACTCATATATTACAGAGAGGAAGAATAGCTATGCAGCTGTTTATGTGCATTGCATAATGCATTACGGGGCTGTATGAATTATGATATGACATGGACTCGATGAAAGGCACAAGCGGTGATAAGTGGGGAAATAGGAGAGAGTAGATTGGCAGAATGAGAGTGGTAGCTAAAAGGGTCAGTATAATAATGGGGACTTTACAGATTTACATACTAATAGTTTTATTCCCAAGAAAGTAAAATGCAGCTCAGAGCTCCCAGACTGCCGGCCATGGCCAATTTCAGTTCCACAGCACTGGCTCTATTATTTTGGGAATAATGTCTCTTTTTAACTAATTGTGCTGTGGAGTACCTTCTCCAAGTGTAGATTTACACCAGCCCTTCAAAAGCCATACAGTCTGTCAAGGTCAAACGGGAGACCAAAGGAGCTTCGGCCATGTGTGTATGAGTGTCACGCTTGAAAGAAACAGCAGCAGACAGGGATGTTAGGGAAATCTCTGGAGTGTGGTGGAGAGAGAGTATTGAGAGTAAAAGCAGGAGTTCCTTCAACCTGCTAATGTGTAAACAAGACATCACTCCAGTCCTTACCTGATGCTCATCTTCTTCCTTAGAAACCTTCCTCAGCAGCTCTCAAACACACACCTGCTGCAAATAACACCACTCTGTCTTACATCTGCTGCTTGCTATAAAGCACATCACTTTATCTTGCTGTGGGAGGGCCGAGTGTTTGAAACACACTTGTGTCATATTGTAAAATGCGTTTATAACACGCATTTATCTCACCAGATTTGAATTGATTTTTGAATTTATATCCCGTATAGAAGTGGAAGGCATTATAGAGGTTATCTGCGACGTGCGTATGCGTGTCTGAGTCTGTTCACGACAGCCAAGAGCACAAGAACCCTTTTGTCACAAACTGGGCCTCATCTGTCACTGCGGAGACCTGTTCTCAGGAGAGAAGATGGGAACAAAGGTGCTAAAAGGCAGTGTGACAGTGAGGGCATCCTGAGGAAGGGGGAACCCTTTCACACACAACCACAGCTGTCAATCATTCTTCAAATCACAAACATGCGCACAGCACGCTTTCGCCACACACACGCTAACGTATAGAGTCCAGATTGACTGACAAAGCTCTTTTATACTTAAAAGAAGCGTTTTACAACAGCTACACTCTTAAAAAAATAAAGGTTTCAAAAAAAGGGGTTTCACAGCAATGCTGTAGAAGATGCATTCTGGGTTCTCCAAAGAACCTTTCGGGGAACAGTTCTTGAGGAATATTGAATATTGCAGTGTTTATTATAAATGGTTTATTTGTGCACATTATTATTTAATTTGCCCATGTATTCTCTTCTCTTTTCTTATGGTGTTTACCAGTGCAAGGGCGGGACAACCTGTCACTTACATGAGATCACAGCAATAGCAAACCACAAACATCCAATCAATTCCTGCCCGGTGGACAAAATCAAGTCCCGCCCTATATTTCTTCTTGTTTGAGAAGCCGTTTAACTCAGATATATGTCACAATAGGGAAGAAAAGACTATAGGAACTATGTTTTTCTTAGCGTGAGAAACAATTTAACAATTTAAACCCGTAAGACTTTCGTTCATCTTTGGAACACAAATAAAGATCTTTTTGATGAAATCTGAGAGCTTTCTATCTCTCCATTGACAGCTACGCAACTACCACTTTTACGCTTCAAAAAGTTCACAAAGAGATCGTAAAACTAATCCATATGAATTGAGTGGTTTAGTCCAAATTTTCTGAAAAGATTCGATCGCTTTTTATGATGAACAGACTAAATTTAGGCTTTTATTCACATATAAACATTGATCAGCAAACATAAACAGAAGCTCAACCGAACCTGGTTGACGCTTGAGAACAAACCTCTTGCGGAAGCTCAAACGTGCTGCGTAAGATGAGAATGAACCTCATTGGTTCTTGCAGAAGCTCAAACATGCTGCGTAAGACGAGAATGAACCTCATTGGTTCTTGCAGGAGCTCAAACGTGCTGCGTAACACACAAGAATGAACCTCATTGGTTCTTGCGGAAGCTCAAACGTGCTGCGTAAAACGAGAATGAACCTCATTGGTTCTTGCAGGAGCTCAAACGTGCTGCGTAACACACAAGAATGAACCTCATTGGTTCTTGCGGAAGCTCAAACGTGCTGCATAAAACGAGAATGAACCTCATTGGTTCTTGCAGGAGCTCAAACGTGCTGCGTAACACACAAGAATGAACCTCATTGGTTCTTGCGGAAGCTCAAACGTGCTGCGTAAAACAAGAATGAACCTCATTGGTTCTTGCAGGAGCTCAAACGTGCTGCGTAAGACGAGAATGAACCTCATTGGTTCTTGCGGAAGCTCAAACATGCTGCGTAAGACGAGAAAGAACCTCATTGGTTCTTGCGGAAGCTCAAACGTGCTGCGTAACACACAAGAATGAACCTCATTGGTTCTTGCGGAAGCTCAAACGTGCTGCGTAAAACGAGAATGAACCTCATTGGTTCTTGCAGGAGCTCAAACGTGCTGCGTAACACGCAAGAATGAACCTCATTGGTTCTTGGAGGAGCTCAAACGTGCTGCGTAACACAAAAGAATGAACCTCATTGGTTCTTGCGGTAGCTCAAACGTGCTGCGTAACACAAAAGAATGAACCTCATTGGTTCTTGCGGTAGCTCAAACGTGCTGCATAATACACAAGAATGAACCTCATTGGTTCTTGGAGGAGCTCAAACGTGCTGCGTAACACAAAAGAATGAACCTCATTGGTTCTTGCGGTAGCTCAAAATGTGCTGCGTAACACACGAGAATGAACCTCATTGGTTCTTGCGGTAGCTCAAACGTGCTGCATAATACACAAGAATGAACCTCATTGGTTCTTGGAGGAGCTCAAACGTGCTGCGTAACACAAAAGAATGAACCTCATTGGTTCTTGGAGGAGCTCAAACGTGCTGCGTAAGACGAGAATGAACCTCATTGGTTCTTGCGGAAGCTCAAACATGCTGCGTAAGACGAGAAAGAACCTCATTGGTTCTTGCGGAAGCTCAAACGTGCTGCGTAACACACAAGAATGAACCTCATTGGTTCTTGCGGAAGCTCAAACGTGCTGCGTAAAACGAGAATGAACCTCATTGGTTCTTGCAGGAGCTCAAACGTGCTGCGTAACACGCAAGAATGAACCTCATTGGTTCTTGGAGGAGCTCAAACGTGCTGCGTAACACAAAAGAATGAACCTCATTGGTTCTTGCGGTAGCTCAAACGTGCTGCGTAACACAAAAGAATGAACCTCATTGGTTCTTGCGGTAGCTCAAACGTGCTGCATAATACACAAGAATGAACCTCATTGGTTCTTGGAGGAGCTCAAACGTGCTGCGTAACACAAAAGAATGAACCTCATTGGTTCTTGCGGTAGCTCAAAATGTGCTGCGTAACACACGAGAATGAACCTCATTGGTTCTTGCGGTAGCTCAAACGTGCTGCGTAACACACGAGAATGAACCTCATTGGTTCTTGCGGTAGCTCAAACGTGCTGCATAATACACAAGAATGAACCTCATTGGTTCTTGGAGGAGCTCAAACGTGCTGCGTAACACAAAAGAATGAACCTCATTGGTTCTTGCGGTAGCTCAAAATGTGCTGCGTAACACACGAGAATGAACCTCATTGGTTCTTGGAGGAGCTCAAACGTGCTGCGTAACACAAAAGAATGAACCTCATTGGTTCTTGGAGGAGCTCAAACGTGCTGCTTAACACACAAGAATGAACCTCATTGGTTCTTGCGGAAGCTCAAACGTGCTGCGTAAAACGAGAATGAACCTCATTGGTTCTTGCAGGAGCTCAAACGTGCTGCGTAAGACGAGAATGAACCTCATTGGTTCTTGCGGAAGCTCAAACATGCTGCGTAAGACGAGAAAGAACCTCATTGGTTCTTGCGGAAGCTCAAACGTGCTGCGTAAGACGAGAAAGAACCTCATTGGTTCTTGCAGGAGCTCAAACGTGCTGCGTAACACACAAGAATGAACCTCATTGGTTCTTGCGGAAGCTCAAACGTGCTGCGTAAAACGAGAATGAACCTCATTGGTTCTTGCAGGAGCTCAAACGTGCTGCGTAACACGCAAGAATGAAGCTCATTGGTTCTTGGAGGAGCTCAAACGTGCTGCGTAACACAAAAGAATGAACCTCATTGGTTCTTGCGGTAGCTCAAACGTGCTGCGTAACACAAAAGAATGAACCTCATTGGTTCTTGCGGTAGCTCAAACGTGCTGCGTAACACACGAGAATGAACCTCATTGGTTCTTGCGGTAGCTCAAACGTGCTGCGTAACACAAAAGAATGAACCTCATTGGTTCTTGCGGTAGCTCAAACGTGCTGCGTAACACACGAGAATGAACCTCATTGGTTCTTGGAGGAGCTCAAACGTGCTGCGTAACACAAAAGAATGAACCTCATTGGTTCTTGGAGGAGCTCAAACGTGCTGCATAACACACAAGAATGAACCTCATTGGTTCTTGGAGGAGCTCAAACGTGCTGCGTAACACAAAAGAATGAACCTCATTGGTTCTTGCGGTAGCTCAAACGTGCTGCGTAACACAAAAGAATGAACCTCATTGGTTCTTGCGGAAGCTCAAACGTGCTGCGTAACACACAAGAATGAACCTCATTGGTTCTTGGAGGAGCTCAAACGTGCTGCGTAACACACAAGAATGAACCTCATTGGTTCTCGCACATCAAGCAAACATGCTTGAGCTTCTGTTTATCGTATCTGATGTACGTTGATGAATGTTTATATCTGAATAAAAGCCTAAATTTAATCTGTTCATCATATAAAGCGATCATGTCTCTTAAGAAAATTTTAACTAAACTGCTCAATTCATATGGATTAGTTTTACGATCTCTTTATGAACTTTATGAAGCATCAAAGTGTCAGTTGCATAGCGGTCAATGGAGGGACAGAAAGCTCTCAGATTTTCATTTGTGTTCCGAAGATGAGCAAAAGTCGTATGGGTTTGGAACGTCATGAGGGTGAGTCATTAATGACAGAATTTTTTGTTAACAATTTTTTGGGTGAACTATCCCTTTAATAATCTGAAGAACCTTTTTTCACTATAAAGAACCTTTTGTGCAATGGAAATGTACCATGGATGTTAAAGATTCTTCATTAAACCATAGATGCCAAAACAGAACCTTTATTTTTAAGAGTGTAGAGTGTAGAAGTTAAAGAGGTGAGAAAGTACCACCTGACCTCATTTCGAACGATTTTTGCAGCCCGCGGAAAATGCTTATTATATCCCAAAAAGAGCATCACCTCAGAAAGGCAGTTCCATCACCTCAGCGTGTTAGCCAATAGTGCCAATCACAGAACGAGCCTCAGCCTGCGATAATGGGAATTATAGTAATGAAATCCGGCGCCTGGGCCCGTGAGCCGCCTGAGGCGCTGGTATACTATAGCAGGGCATTAACATAAAGATGCGACTTGCTTGTTTTGCAAGGTCTATCAGAGGGATAGTCCACAGAGATAATAACTATTAGTAAAAGGACAGTGCTTTGCTGGATTCCAGCTGTGGAGGCTACATTTCCATACAGATGGAAAGGCTCTAGAGGGGTTATATGTATGCAGAAAGGAGCAACTGTGTGGGGTGATGCCATCGGCTATCTTCACCGAGAGCCTTGATCTGATCTCCATCCTCATCATCTTTCTCCATAGGAGTAGCAGTGAATTAACTCCTATTAGAATAGTAAAAGTTCTGCTAAAAGAGGTGGGATTGAAGATGTGTGTATATTTGGGGCTCTTTAGGGGGCCAATGTCCAAAGTGCTGAATTCAATACTCTCAGAGGTATCAAGTGCAAACAGCTTGAGCGATCTAGGTGTGACCATCTGCTTGACATCTCTAACAGGTTGGAAATGTGAGAAAGTGTGCAAGTTTCAGTGGCGAATAAAAAGTCAGAGTTTTCTAACTCATATTAAAGGGATAGTTCACCCATAAATTAAAATACCATCATCATTTACTCACATTAATTTAATCCCAGACGTGTTTGACTGTCTATCTTTTTAGGAACACAAAAGAAGAGATTTTGAGGAATGTTTTAACTTTTTGTGCAAACAATGAAAGTATATAAGCAACATCAGACCTCATTGATTTTCATTGTATGGACAAAAACAGACATTTTTCAATTGTTTTCTTTTGTGATTCTCAAAAAACAAAAGAAAAGAAAGTAACACAGGCTTGGAATGACATGGGGGGTTTGTAAATGGTATTTTTGTCCACTAACAGTGGTCCATATGTGCTTAGCCATTATTTAGTGTAATCAGTACAAAAACAGTTCATACTAATTGTTCATGAATCACAAAATGCTGACAGTAGCATGTATGGATCTTGAATCTTTTTATCACTTGCCCTGATAAAAGGGTAAAGTGATATGATGAAGAAGAGAGAGGATGAGATTTTAGGGTATATCCTGTTAGCATTTGATTAATTATGCATGTGAGGGCTACACTATAAATAGCTATGGAGAGATGGGTATTGGTCCTCTAATGACCAGGCCAATGTCATGCTTAAGGCAACCAGTTTGTGTAAATAAGGCCAGCGGTCTACAAACAGCAGATGTTACACATGCACACAATGACCTTCTTTGGTGTCTCACATTCCCTTGATGTCCAAGTTCTAGTAATAAATAAATAATATTTACACCAATCTTTTTTAAACCATACTTTCAGTCTTAATTCTCTTCTCATTCCACATTCAGTTGAGCAATATTCATCTCTTAACAGGTGAGTAACAGAAACCAATAATGCCAGTATTTAGATTTGCCCTTGATTAAGAGCTTAGAGTAGTCAGAAACCATTATGTCCCTTCTGGGTTATAATCACAGTCTACATAATGTTTTTTTTCCAGCACCTGAACCCCCTTTGTTACTTGCTGACAATGGATATAAAGTGTGCTACTACAGAGAACAGAAGACAGACCAGACTGACTCCATCAGGAATATTCTGTGTTTAGAAGGTATATCCTCAGTAAGTAAGCAGTACTACATAAGTATGAGCGCTGCTGTAGTGAACATCAAAACTTAATATCAAACAACTTCAATTTTAGACAAAATATTATCAGCTATTTTAATTATATTTCCTCCACCAAAGAAGAACCATTCCAAGACAAAGCAAGATCAACTCCCAAACAAAAATCACTAGAGGATGTTTCTTTAATATGGTCCAAAGGGATAGTTCATCCAAAATTGGAAATCATTTACTGACACTAATGACTTTACGCCATGTTGTTACATACCTGTATGACTTTTGTGGAACACAAAGGAAGATATGTTGAAAAAAAAAAAAAGTCAATACAATGTGAAAAATCAACTAGGTCCAATGTCGTCAGAAGAAATAAAGAGGTTTGGTTGGTTTGGAATGAGTAAATGATAGAATTGGAATTTTTGAGTGACCTATCCATTTAAGTTAAGATCTTCCAAGTTCTAACTGAAATCACCATGGTTACCAAACAGATAACATTAGACCAAGGATGTTTCTGTAATATGGCCCCAGAATTTAATAATTAACATCCATTTCCTTGCACGTCATTTTCATCAACATGTTAATATATCTGAAAATAAAGTTTCAAAAACATGTCTATGTGAGGCAATGCACACAGGCCTCCATGAACATGCTGCTAATAATCAGTGTTGGGGATAACGCATTACAAGTAATGCAAGTTACATAATCAGATGACTTTTAAGTAACTAGTAAAGTTACACATCACTTTCAAATTTACAACAAATATCTGAGTTACTTTTTCAAATAAGTAACACAAGTTACTTTGTTTTCCCATGTACTGACTGACACCTCTCCTGTCCCCATGTTGAGAGAAATTGGGAGTAAGTGCAGAGGTGTTGTGCGGTTATTGTAGTTCTAGACTAAATGTGAACATGTATTTACTCATCTCACTTGCACAAAAACAGATTCAGTATTCCTTAAAATGAATAAAAGCAGGGAAATGCAACTCAGAATTACGCCACCCTGCAATATATGTACCGAGTTTGGTGACTGTAGGTAAGACTAACCCGCCAACTTGTGTCAAAAGGTGGTGCTACAGAGACCCTCCTCCCCGCCCATTTCTAAGGCTTTGCCAATGTCTACTGGCTGACCACTCTGATGTGTGTGTCGAGATTCATGCAATTTGAAGCATTCTAAGAGCCCCAGAAACACCTGAAAAATGCCAAAATTTGATGCATTGCCATGGCAACAGTTTTTAAGATATCAAGAAACCTTTCACAGGTTTACATCTGTCGTGTGTTGACATTATTCTGTAGAAGTTTGAAGCAAATTGGGTAAAAATAAGAGGCCGAATTCAAAGCATTTTGAAAATGACACACTAATGTCATGTCGCAATAATGTGATCAAATATACTTTATGTACTTAATCTCGCTTTATTAACCAATGTCTTTACTGCTGACCTTTGATGATCCAATTCAAACAAGTAAAAATGACTTCAGATAAACATCATATTTGTGTTTTTTTTTAAATTTATTACTGAAGTAAGAGAACTTTCTTCTTCTGTGTCTTATTCTTTTGCAATCAAGAATGGCAGCACAGCTGAAAGGTTTAGTTGAGTTGCGCCCTCTACTGTATTGTCGTGAATTTGAATTTCCTTTTGCATTTGCACTTTTGGTGTGAAAGGGCCTTTACATTTGACAAAAATATAACTATTTTTGTTATTAAAAAACAAACAAGCAAGCCCAGCCCAGGTGAGACACAAAAGTAACGTAACACATTACATTCCATAAAAAGTAACTAAGTAACACAATTAGTTACTTTTTCAAGGAGTAATGCAATATTGTAACTCATTACTTTTAAAAGTAACTTTCCCCACCACTGTTACGAATTAAAAGAAAATATCTGATCTGAGGTCGCCAAGAGTAAACAACTCACCTTCCAATTCAAAGCAAATTACAATCATGGCAGAGAGAGCTGTTCAATTGAACTGTAGCATATACAGTGAGAATTCACCCGTGACATCAATCTCATTCATGTTACATACGAAAAACAGTCCCGGAGTTGCTGTGAACATAGCAACAATCACAACAACACAGGGGCAATAAGTGCAAGCTATCAACCCTCACATGCGCAATCTAATTGAAGCTCACAGAAACACCTCTTGGCTGCTTTGCTTCAGCCCCAGTAACCTGCCATAATGCATTCGGCCATTTAAATTAACTCACAACGCTTCTCCTCTTTCTTTTTTTTTTAAGGTGAGAGGGGGTGGAAAAGCTGTGGCTGCTCAGATGAGCAATGTATCATTATCCAGAGTCCTGCATCCCCTCCTAACTGCAGCACCGCAGGCTAGGCAGCCTTGCGTGAGCTCCATCTACTGAGCCAGGCAATCTGGCCAGCAGACATGCATGTATTCATAATGGCAGCAGCCTTTCATGTAGCAGAGAGAAAGAGAGAGAGGGATGAAAGCTCTTTTGGAGGACACTAATGCTCATCATTACTAAATGCTACACACATAACAGCTTATCCCTCCCACAGAATGTGACTAGTAAATACATATTACTACAGCGGTTCAATTGGATTTAAAGCAAAGAGGCTAAGTGGTAATTACTGTAAAGATGGTTAAATGCAAGATACTTGTAATGTTTCCTCATTATTTTTTGTCTGTGTCATCACAAACAGAAGGAGGAGTGGATAAACGCAGTGACCGATGCCAGACCTACAACATTTTTAAAAAGTTTTTGGCTGAACATAATTTGATTGTGGACAGTCGTTTCACACATCTCATTTCTTCACATTTACACTGAACTACTCAAATAGTTGGTTACACTTTATTTTAAGGTGTCCATGTTAAGTACTGTAATATTAATTAACTACATGTACTTACTATAGGTTTAGGATTAGGTTTTGGTTTAGTTGCATGTAATTATAATTTATAGTAGTAATTACATGTAACAAGGACACTGTAAAATAAAGTGGTAGCAATGATTTTCTTACTTGGCATTTTTTTTCAGTACAATTATCTAAACATTCTTAAATCAAGATACATTTACTTGAGAAGCAAAATGACTTAAGATATTAAGTCTTGTTTTCTGAAAAAATGCATAAAAATTGAGTGAGTTTATATATAGTTTATAAAACAAGGAAAAATATCTGCCAATGAGGTAAGAATAAATTTAATTCGAAGGGAAAACAAGATTTTTCTTAAAACAAGACTTAATATCTTATGTCATTTTTCTTCTCAAGAAAATACTTGATTTAGAAATGTTTAGATATTTGTACTGGGGGGAAAAATCCTTTTTTTTTTTTTTTTTTTTTTTTTTGCAAATCCCAAAATGTTCTGTCACAGTAACTCAAATGAAATCCAAATATTAAACACTAAAAAGTTCTCAATTTTCTCATCTTGCTCAAAAATACATAAAATAATTTCTCTCTCCATCCAGTCCAATGCAAAATATGCTGAGAAATGGAAACCCCTTGTCCAGTTTCTATAATACTTTGTTAATGTCAACAAAAATAATTTATGTAGTCCCAACAAGAATGAATAAGGGATGCACAATATATCGCTACCAAATACTATAAATAATTTGATAACACTGTTAAATCCAATCTTCAACAAATCTCAGATGAATCTCCATTTTTCATACTGTACAAATGCATTTTTACAAACTTAACAAAATATTCAAGAATTGATTAACATTATCTCCTTAAGTAATATCATTTAGAGTGAAACCATTCCGTGTGACTCTCACCTCACACGACCAGGCTAATATTTTTCTCTTTTGTCTCTTTTTTTCCCCCGTCTTCGTGCCAGAGAGTAAAAGCTGAACAGGATTATGACAGGAAGCTGTTCAGTGGGATTTAGAGGCTTTTCGTCCTCAGTGGAACTGAGAGTTTTAATTCAGTCCAGACCCATATTAGGCCGCTGGTCAGCTGAATATAGATGCTGAAATAGGTGTTCTCTAGCCAAGGGGGAAAGAGAGGGGCGGCAGCGCAGCGACTGATTTTGAATGATGCCTTTGCCGTCTGAGTAATGAACAGGTCAGAGAGGTCAACCCATTACAAGTGCAGCTACTTAATTATTAATTACACACTTCTATAAAGCAAAGGACAACTTCGCTGTTGTGTGTGTGTCGCGTAACCAGGGGCCCCAGAACAGGATCCCACAGCAACAACTTGCACCGGGGCCCCGGATACCCCAGCTATGGCCCTGCGTGTAATCTTAAACACACATGCAGTGGGGTCTAAACTTCTGAGACCAAAATAAAAATCTGGGATTCAAAGCCTAATAGGATTTTGAAACATTTAAAATGAGGAATTATTATGATATACAATGAGATATTCAAATTCTGCGCTATTTCTAATTAGCGACATTGATCATTTGACATCTTTGTACAGAAGGTCAGATGATCTTGCTCTTATTGAAGCACAAGATGCTCTTTGGATTATTCTCAAATCATACTGGAGATCAAGATCATCAGATTTGTCACAAACTTGTGAAAATCATGCAGCTTCAGTGCTGCTGTCATTAAAGCAATAGGGCGACATACAAATCACTGAGACATTATAAAACTTAAAGAATAGAGACACTCTAAAACTCTAAACTAATAGTTTAGAGTAGAAATGTTTCATGTTCAACAAGAGCTACATGATAAGAGATGGATTTAACTTAATAATTACACGTGGTGACGGAAAACCACACTTGGCTCACACAGTTACTGTATGCAATTAAAATATTATTCATTACCTTTTAAATACAACACTGGTGCCGAAATCCCATTAAATTTGGGATAATTGAGTGTGTTTAATTATCAGCTGTGGCATGAAGTTAGTTTAGGAGAAAGTCAGTGAGAGAGAGAGAGAGAAAGAGAGAGAGAGAAACACGAGTGAACGGTGACCTAGTTAATGTCAGAAAGATTGTGTTTTAAAAATGACCTTGCTCTTGAAGCTGGGCTCAGAATAACTCAGAATAACTCTTCTCTTAGACACTCAGGGCATATGAGAGTAATAATGTTCAAATGCTGTATCTTTTTCCTCTCACCTAGCAAAATTATGTGCATTGCAAAAATATTATCGTCTCAGGGCAGGCCACGGACTGTCTTTTCTGTAAGTGTTGTACTGCATGAAATGTCGCTGAGTAAAAGCTGTTTTTGGCTCATAACTGAGAATTATTTGTTATGGAGATGACTTATGAGCTGTAAACCAAGCTTTAAGGCAACTGAGGGGTCAACCCAAGAAAGCGGGTCGCAGGCCTGTTGGAAAAAAACAATGATAAATGCAAATAATAAAATACAACTAACCATGTAATAAAGTAGAATTAACTTTTTAAGGAAGGTGAAAACACTTCCTTGTGAAACTCTATGGTATTTCAACTTCATGTCATATGGAAAAAGCTAACCAATTCAGTTAGACAAGATGTGTGAGATCCTTGAAAAACCTGCAAAAAATACACAACATAAAAGAGAATGACTCAGCTTATGTTCAAAGGAGGGACTCGAACCCGGGTCCGCTGGCACGGGAGTCAGGCGCTCTAACAAGGAGGCTAAAGACCGCAGTCTCTAGCATCAGTCGTTAGAGTGCCTCTTGAGTTCAGGGAAGTGAGGTTTTACACACACAGCTCTTACTAGCCTACGCCTGTTACACTCACCATCCGGGTCACGGCACCAACGTAACCCCTCCTGTTTGAATCGCCCGCTCTAAGTTTGACTCAAATCCGGGTCACAGCACCAAGAGTAACTGGTTTGCGGCCTGCTGTCCTGTGTCTAACTACACAACGCACAAAACACACATGCAGACAACAGACCAGTCACACTTGCATTAAATACTTGCAAATTGTAGGATCTATATTGGTCCTATTACAGCTGCATGTAATGACCAATTCATAAAATCAGCTGTTAGTGTAGCCACAAATGAAAGATTCTACCTTCTTACTATTTGTCTGCACGTTTTGTCTTGTCTGAAAGTGCCTCGCCATAACCCTCCGGGTAACATGCTGCGTACTGCCCGCCGAGCTCCCCTTCTCTTTAGGCCGGCTGTGCGGTTCTGCCTGGCCTGTCCGGTTCAAGCTCAGAGCAGGATGGCTGGGGGCAGTTGAGTCTGGTGTTACTGAGCGAGATGGAGTCGCTCTGCCTGCAACTCCACCGTGCTTCATTAGGAAACAAAATATAAGCTTTCCACTCCATTACCAATGACTTTAGGAGTGAAAGCACATAAGACGGCGACTCACCTCATCAGCAATGCATTGCAATAAACGCGCAGACTTGAACAGGCTACAGAGGCAGGGAGAGAGAGAGAGAGAGAGAAGAGGAGGGAGAGCGGGGGCAGAAAACAGCATTAGCCTACATATGATGTCTTTACAGTGGAACAGCAAGGAAAAATCATTAATGCAATAAAATGTGCCCAGATTAATCAAACGCATCAAACTCTTATGAAAATATCAGAGGGGTAGAAATGTTCTATTACGTCTAATGGTGTCTAATCTAATACAGGCAGTTAAGGGCTTGGGTATTTCTTCATTGTGAAATGCAATTTGGGAAGTTTAAAGGGAGCCAGTGAAGCGTGGGTCTCACACTGCCGACAGGAACATGGGGCATGATGATATATTTTTTTCTCTCTCTCTCTCCCCTTTCCTTCAAACTCATAAAAGCTCACTATTAAAGATCCCTGGATGGAGTGCATTGAAAAGCTGAAGAAAAAAAAAAAGCAGAGAAAAGATGAGAGGCAATATGTAATTAGCATGTCATAATCAAAACGACTCATTCGGACACATTATGATCACAGGGAGGAAATTATTGCATCGCTAGTGGCAATCTGTGGGCATGTGTTAACACCATTTCCATAATGAAAATACACAAATGTTAATAGCCCGCGCCTTGATTTGGAGGGGGAATACGGAAAAGAACGTTAATTTCACACTGCACTTTCACTAGCCCTTAGGTTGTTGGAGAATTGCAGGGTTGAAGAAACACACATATACGCTCAAACCGTTCGCAAATGTTGTTTTTCTGATTTCTCTCTTACGACGACGTTCTTCTCAGGCTGAAAAAAAAAACAAAAAAAACTCAGCGTCGCTCCCATGCCACACTTTTCCAGAGAGGCCCCACACAAAAATTCTCATTTTCAATTAAAATCTCATTTAATTTGAAGTTGACATGAAACCATAAATGGGAATTAGCATATTTGGGAGCGTGCCAAAGTGTATGTTGTATATTTTACTTTAAAAATTGATTTTAGCTCTATCCATTTACTTCAGAATGGCAATGATTGATGAGAACACAGCTTTCTTTCTCAACACAAACAAAAAGTAACAAGTCCTGGCAAGTTTTTTTTTTTTTTTAGGATTGAACAACTCCTTTTTAAATTCACAACAAACAATCATTTGCATGTCCAATGATCATGCTCAAATGGAGTATCAAGGCAACATGAGACAGGCAGAGGAAAGAGTGCAAATGCAATAACACAATGACATGTTTCCTCAGGGTTAAAAGACACAAAAAATGAGACAACTACTATATCCAATTTGTTTTTTCCTCAAAGAATAGATATGGTTAAATTAACAACATATTACCTTTAAGAAGTCAACGTTTGTGCATGCTGAATCACTCTCCCTATACTTTGTATAGGCTACGACTATGTATATATAAGATGTTTATGAATAAAAGCTAAGGAGGACATGTCAAAATCTTCAAAACTTTCGGTAATAATAGTAAAAATAAATTGTAAATTAAAAATAAAAAAATAAAATAAAATATCCACAAAATATTGAGACACATAAGTATTATCTGGTGCATTTCCTGCTAAAAACATTAATGGTAGACATTAGCGAATAGCGATAAGCACATTTCCTATTAAATTGTCCTTAGCATGTTTAAAACATAAAAACTGAAAATCAACTGGCCAGCAGAAGACAAGCTGTCCTTTTTAAAAAAAAAAAAACTGCCAATCAAATCTTGGGCTACTGAGGAATAAAAATGTGCGATTGAGAACGCATGTGATTACGTAAGAATACAGAAAACATCTTTCAACAGAGTTATGAAAGAAGGAATTCGGAAACTTTTTGTTTTGTCCTGACTCAAACAATCAGAGGACAGGCCTCAGATGCCACAGAGCGCCCTCTCTCCCCCCTTGTGGCACTCTTCAATGCTCTATTTCCTGGACGGGACACAGTAAATTACATGCTCATTTTACAGGGCCTCTTTGACAAAGCTACAATGCATTTATTGATTCATTCTCTAAATCAAATAAGGCTTTACTTCCCCCCCTGTGTTAATACCTAGAGACCCCCTACCTGACACAATATCCATTCTGCTGCCGGAAAATGAAGTATCAGTCGACGTGGATAATGAATTCATCCTGCATTGCTAAAATAACTCTAATTGCCAACCACATGCTGGAGCAATTGGAAAATAATATTAATGCGCATTTGCTAGGTGTATTATCCATTTGTCCAAGTCAATAAGAACTGTCATTAAAAGCGGCAATAAAACTCACATTTCGCCTGCTTATTTATCTCACAGGGAATTCAAACTTGCATTTAGCACATTTTGCAGACTGATTACTTATCACATTACAATGCTTTTTCATGTTAAAATTCAAATGAGATGTTTCTGGAATGAATGGTACAGTTTAATTTGCATATTTATTATCTTTATGGGTAAGGTTCCAGAGTAGAGTTTGAAAGTAATCATAAAAGCGCATATTTCCTCCTCATCGCATCATTTCTCATCAGCCATATTGGCCCATTTCGACACTTTAGTTCTAATAAATGATTCTTTGCATTATTTTGCGTGCTGCATGTAAAAAGTTATAGATGCATTACGTTTACCAACTCTACAATGTGTGTTAAGCTAAAGTTGATCCTGTCTTGGTTCCCTTTCAAATAATCCACAAATAGCAATCCAAAATAGGCAAATTCAACATCTAATTGACAGACCTTGGAGTTTCTGAAAAAAAGAGAGTGACTACCTGTGATCAACAGCTGCTTTTGAGCCCCTAAGAAGAGAATAAGCTGAGGGAGGACGTTGGGTGCTGAGCAAGGGCATTTGGCTTTGGTCTCCATGGAGATAAGAGTAAAGGAGGACGTAAGATGAGAGAGGGGGAGAGGAAAGCCCTCCGTGTCTCTCTTCACTCTGCCCCATTGTTATCAAAATGACAGTCCTGTGGGTGAAATGAAATCCAGGCAAGTTAGCTCATTCTGGACAGAGGTTAGCACTCCGTTCATCTGTATGGGAATTATGGGCCGGCCCGGCGCCCGCGGCACGTGGGTTTAGCTGTGACCTCAGACATGGCCTCTCTCAGCAGCGGACAAATTTTTTATCACGCCCACTTTCCGAGGACCCTACCCGAAACCCCAGCCTCTGGCACACACACAGTCACACAGAGTTAAATGCCAAGACACACACACATGCGCACACTGGCTTTCCTTGTTTTATGCGGACTTTCCATAGACATAATGATATTTACATGCATAAACTGAATATTCTAAACCCCATCACAGAAAACTTTCTGCATTTTTACATTTTCAATAAACATAATTTAGTATGATTTATAAGTTGTTTTCCTCATGGGGACCAAATTGTCACTAACCACTAAGTTCTTTAGCTGTGAAATATTCCCATTCGTACTGTCCCCCATATCACGTCTTTCATGGCAGAACATTTATATGAGTTTGAATGAACATTTTAGTCAAACAAATTCATCAGATCAGAAATGAATAAAATGCAGTTTTTATACTATGTTGAATATTACGTAGCAGAGAATCAGGATTCATTACTAAGTGCAACATGTTTTTAATAAAAAAGGGATTTTTATAGTTATAAATATATGGATATGAAAAATTAGTAACACTTTCTCATCAGCCATGGGGAACACATATTAACTATTAACTATGACTTTTGCCTCAATAAACTCCTAATTTACTGCTTATTAATAGTTAGTAAGGTAGTTGTTGTAGCGTTTAAGTTTAGGTATTGGGTAGGATTAAGGGATGTAGAATAGTGTGATGCAGAATATGGCATTAATATGTGCTTTATAAGTACTAATAAACAGCCAATATTCTAGTAATATTCAAGCAAATAAGCCTATACTAAAGTGTTACCAATTTTTTTTCTCTCTAAAAAAGAAAAAGACAGTCGAGTGATATGAGAGACATGTAACTATAGCCATATAGCAAAGTGGTTGACAATTAATTAAAACTTTAGTGATCATTATACAAACATATCTACAATATTATTATACAATACATCTAATAAGGAGAAAGGGGCTAGTTGTCACATGGGGATGTTGACACATATCTCAGTTCAGTTAAACAAATACTTTTAATTTAAAATGAAAACTTTTATTCAGCGAAGATGCATTATATTGATCAAAGACATTTATAATGTTACTACATATTTCTATTTAAAATAAATGCTGTTCAGTTGAACTTTCAAATTCAAAGAATCACAGTTTCCACAAAAATACATTTTTTAGAATTTATTATAATAAGAAATGTTAGTTGAGCACCAAATCAGGATATTAGAATGATATCTGAAGGATCATGTGACACTGAAGAATGAAGTAATGATGCTGAAAATTCAGCTTTGCCAATAAATTACATTTTAAAATATATTAAAATAAAAAAGTTGTTTTATATTGTAATAATTTTTCACAGTATTACTGTTTTTTGTGTATCTTAATAAAATAAATTTATCCTTGGTGTGCATATATATATATATATATATATATATATATATATATATATATATATATATGCAGTTGGATATACAGTATATATACTGCAGACAAATGCGGAACTTCCTGTTCTCAGCTCTTCCATATGTTTTACAAGCAACATATGTAAAGGTGTCACTCTTTCCAAACACATCTTCATATTTGTACAGCATATGCAACATCAAAACAATATTGGTATATGCAGATAGCAGGAGCATAACGCTCTCAAAGTTGTATCATACTATGACAAATACTTTCAAACATAAAGAAAAAATGAGGGAGAAGAGGAAAGGCAAAGAGAGAGAGCGAAAGAAACAATCAATCAGAAGGCAATTCGCTGGCGGCTGCATATGCATCAGATCATGTCTCATGTCTTCAAGGATTTTCAGAGCGAATCGTAAAACAAAACTCCATTACCTCCTGCCAGAGCATGCAAATGAATCACACCATGGGGTGAGAGGGAATTAAAGAGCCTTCTCTAATCAATGACAAGCCAGGATGAAACCCTCCCATCCATTCCTCTACTCTCCAGTAACAAAGAAAAGCTTCCCACATCTTCCCTATGTATCCGTCCCTCTGCCACAGGGCACACAAACACACACTGAGCCTCAGATCCTGTGCAACGCTAGTGTCACCTGCCAAACGGGGTGCAGGGACAACATAGCTCAAACCTGACCCCTGACCCCCCTCCGAAACATTTCAGGATCTGCTGTACTCAAACGTACGTTTACGTCATGTGTGAGTATGTTTGCGCACGGGGGAGGCCGGTCGGTACGCACGCAGATGCACGGGGCTGTATAAATGACAGGCTGGGCCCGAGGACGTCTGTTGGCGTTTCCCGCTCCAGCCTGCCTCTCTTCTCTTTTCCGGTCCTCTCCACCCGCTTCCCACTGCCAGCCTGCTACAGCCTGCAGGTGAGGAGTCTGTGGCGCCATATGGAGCGAGGAAAATTAACAACGAGGAGAAAATCTCCACAGCAGCAGGAGGCCTCTATACCCTCTCTCACGCTTTGGCTCTCTGCTCTACCTCTCCTCCAAACAAAATTCAAAGATGAGAGAGAGAGAGAGAGAGAGAGAGAGAGAAAAAGGAGGGGGGTGATAAAATTAATGGGGTTCAACACTTTAACACAACACCGGCGGCAATATTTGCACAGAATGAAAAAAAAAAAAACGAGAGAGAGAGATTTCTTCTTACAGTTCGGTCATATTGTGGTATTATAAATCAGACCCTGGCTTAAGTATTTTACGCCCCTGTTTTATAAATGTACATTAACCCCATTTGCCCCCCTCTACCTCCGGTAGATAGTCCTGAACGCAGGCAGATCATGCTGAGGGAGATTCCATTGTCCCTGGTGTGTCCTCATGTTTGATACCATCATGGAGGAAAAGTCCCCCATGGAGCCTCTCCCGGTCTGGGTCATTGATTACAAAGAGCCTCCTGGTTTTGTCTGACAGATGTGAATCTGTGCTATTTAATTTGGAGCGTTCCCCTCAAAGGGAGACCATTAGCCCATCCAATAGGAGCACAAATAGGATTCCATTAACAACTAGTGTTTCCGTAGAGCCAAGAAATGGGGAAAAAGCTGCACTTTATGCTCCCGGATAGAGGAGGAGGCCATTTGCGTGGGGCGACCTGCATAAAGTGCGTAAACAATGTAAAGCATAATCTGCGTAAAGCACGACGGCGGCGGCCGAGTGACAATCGGCCTCTCATCTCAGGGGTACGACTGCCACGTGTTGGTGGTGAGAGTGTCCTTGTTTGGCACCGGAGGAAGGTGGGGTTGCTAGTTAAAATGTTAATAAGTGTGATACAATTTTAATTTAACAGCCTTCTGCATTTCTAATTAGATCAGTGTCTGTGACTAAATGAGAAATAGAGAGTATCTGTGGCTTCTTACACTCAGGCTACAGTTTGTTATGCTTCTGTTTGTTGTTTACATTTTTAGTACAAAATGAAGTTTAGAACTCTGTTAAACAGGAGTTTTCAAACTTTAAAATGCCGATGACCCCTAAATATGATGATCCCACTTTAATATGTACGATATTATAAATACACGTTGCTTCCAAAATTAAATGATTATATTGTTGACTATTACTTGTCATCATACTTTAGCCAAAACAAATTAAAAACATTACTTGGAACATATTTCCTTTAGGTAACACTGTACCTTTTATCTACCCAATATTAGGAAATTTTCACTTTAAATAATAAATACTTAAAAAAAAAAAAAAAAATTATATATATATTTTATATATATATGGGTGGTTTTCGACCAGTTTGAAAACCACCCATATATACAAACATCTTGAAAATTTCATTCATTAATATAGTTTATTCACTATAGTTTAAAAAAATAGTAATAAAATATGACAAGATCTCAGAGTTAAACTGTGTCAGAAAAAAATAATCTTAATTATGTCAGATAACACTTAAGCAAATCATGGTCAGGTCAAAGTGTCTGAATATTTTTTTGTTCCAAATTTTTATCAATTTTACTGGCAGTCCACTGTATGAAGAATTTTTGGGTATAACATGTCACAGTTTACTTTATTTTGCTATCCTCACTTACATAAAAGAACTACAGTGTCCTGCACCCACTAGTAAAAATATATCAATGTCAAAAATGAATAATTTTTGGTTTGACTGTAGATTCAGGATATCCTCCTCTTCAATTTCTCATCACAATAAAAGACACACTTTAAAATTAAAGTTAGCTCTGTCCACAATTAAACTATGAGGGGTGAGTGAACTGGGTGATAAAAAGATGTGGGCAGCCAACAGAGGCACTTTCTTACATGTTTCTGCAGTAGAGATGCTTCTCTGTGTGTAGCCTTGCAATAAAAGTGTGCATAAATTACTTTATGTAATCATACAATGTAGATTAGCATGATAATGGCAGTGTTAATAGATGCTGGGAAGCAGGGAGTGACAGCACTCTGAAACGAGACATGCCGGGGGCAGAGCGCGCACGTACACACACGCACGCCGCAACTGGGAATAGCCAGTCGCACAGGCCTCAACGCCATCACTACGACTATGAGTGACAGAGTGTGGAGCCACTTCATCTGTTTTCCCTGAGGCAGGCACAGTGCTTTCACTCTGCCACGGGCTATGGGCCGCAGGGGAGAAGATGTTAATGCGGGCAAGTCAACAACTATCACTTATACATTCAGGATGGAAGGTATTCTGTGGCAACAGAGTTTTCTAAGGTAAATAACTAAACGTATAGATTAAAGTCATCATGAAACAGATGTTGCGATAGTCTTTTTTTTCCTTATTGTGACGTGTATATCCTATTGAAATGGCTTTTTGAACAAGAAAAAAATTAATTTGTTGTTCGCTATTGCTGCAAATTTCATGTGAGTGACAGGTTGTCCCGCCCTCGCACCGAAAAACACGTCATCAGAGAAGAGAAGACGTATCGCTGCAAGTGGGAGGAGAGATACATCATTTATAATAAATACTGCAATATTCTTTAAAAACAAAAACAAGATTTTTTAGTTTTTAGTTTTTTTAGTCTATTTGCTCTTCTCTGCTCTTGGAAGGACTTAAGGCTGGAATACACTACATGAACTTTGTACAGATTTTGTCTGGATGAAGTCAACGCTTAGTTGTCGAAAGTCAAAGTCAATTTGTAGACTTTGGGCAGTCAAAGCCAACAGATTTCACAGGAAGTCGCATAGTGTATGATGGCCAAAAATTTTCTTTAGCTTCAGATTATGATTCTATCCAGTCTGAGGATATCAAACATTTTACAGCCGATTTTACAGCTCATAGTCCACATGCACATTGCAAAGTTTGGGGAGTGACATCCGCATTTAAATACAGGAGTGAATTCCCTAAATTATTGCTTGGTGTGTGTAAATTGCGAAATGATTGACAACGTGGTAACCATAGCAAAGTTCATGTTTGGTATCCACAAATTTTTTTTCTTCTATTTTTGCCTTTATTGTGATAGGATAGTATAGAGTGGACAGGAAGCGAGGTGGGAGAGAGAGAGAGAGGGGGGGATGGGATCGGAAAGGTCCATGAGCCGGGACTTGAACTTTGGGTCGCCCGAAGCGCGACGGCGTTATATCATGGCGCGCTGCCCACAAGGCTATCGGCACCAACATGTTCTGCATTTTTAACTAAACCACAGAGGTGCCACGTTTTATGTTCGCAACGCTTCTTTTGCAGTGTTGTCATGTCCACTAACTTTAAGCAAAGTCCCTTTAAGACAAGTCATTTCACTCGGCGGCCATCTTTGAAACGCCTCTCGGGCATTCTGGGCATCATCAATCTTTGAATGGGGAAACATCAAATTCTCCAAAACTGTTCACCAACCTTACGATTAAATTTCATATTTGAAATCACCAATGAAATGTAACAACAACCGGCTCATCAATTTAGTTTCTAAATGCTCGAATCATGACAAAAAAACTGTATTTTTCATGCTGGATCAAGCTAATGCGCATGCGCAGACCTAAATGCGCGTCTCTTCGGAGGCGCGCGTCTGACTGTTTCTATAGAAACCGGTGATTCTAACGGCCGCTGAAGTGACGCGATGACTTTACCAGTTGGCGATTGGCTCTTATTTAGGAGGCGGGACTTATTCCGCCATATTGCACGTTACACTTTCTCCCATTCAAAACAATACGAGTGACACGTCTTGTGTTATTCTATAGTCTTTGCTATAAGTGTCTATGGGCTTGGCTCATAAAACGATCAAGTATATGAAATTATTAAAGTGGGCAGGTGTGGTTTGCAATATTTTGATGTTATTTTCAATTTAAAGCATTTGGATTGATTTTTTTTATTTTGAGCTTGTTTTTTTTCTTCTAGCAAAGGTCATCCCTGTGATTTTCATGTTTATACAGAAGAGACACATCTCTGATACACGTTTAAATACTTCATTTACAACCAGTTGTTTGGTTTGGTTTTGCACACACTGCGTAGAATTTTTGTATCCTGAAGTTTCCGGGAGTTAATTTAGTTGTAGTTAGTTTAATTTAGTTCTCCAGAAAATACTGTACACATTTCTAACAACTGTCTAAATGGGCCTTTAAATATATTTTTTTATGATTATATATAAATACCCATATATGGGATAGTTCACCCAAAAATGAAACCGTCAACTGTCTGTTGATAACCAGACAGTTGACAGTAGCCATTGAAGTCAATGGCTACCATCAACTGTCTGGTTACCAACATTCTTTAAATTATCCTCTTTTATGTAAAACAGAAGAAAGAAACTCATACAGGTTTGGAACAACTTGAGGGTGAGTAAGTGATGACAAAATGTTCATTTTTGGGTGAACTAAGGGGTCTCTCATAAAGTGAACATTATGTTTACGGGTCCATAGCATCAAAAAGTTTGAAAACCCTTCAGTAACCATTAACAAAGTCAGCAGGTGTATGACGCCTAGTGTTTTCAAATCCATTCTGATTTTAAAAGTCGTGTAGTGTATTCCAGCCTTAACTCAGCTCTGATGATTTCGAGAGTTTGCACATCAGCTTCCGATCCTGGGAGGTATGATGGTGTTGACCGTACTCTATGGGTGTCAGGCTACCTGCTGCTGGGCAGACTGGCTCAGAGTCATGAAGAAGGACAGCTGGTTTAATCTTCTAATAGGCGTCCAATGGCTTTGAAGGGACCTCTGCTCCCACGACCGGATTTCTCTTCTTAAAGCACCACCACCATTAGTTAATCACCTCCTTACGGCCTCCTGCGGTGCGCCTCAACGCAGTGACTACAATGAGCATTGGTCGAGCACTATATATATTAAAGCTATCATGAGCAACGGACCACTTCAGAGACAACATACAGTTCAAGCCCTGTTTCATCCTACAAAGACCCAGCAGGCCAATTCAGTCCATCAAACACCCAAACAGCATGAAGGACAAAAGACTTACTCACCAAGAGGATACACTTCATCCTGGGGCTTAATCTGAGACGGGCAAAGTTCAAGACCACGGCAATTTTATAAGCCTCACGATCTGGCTTATCCACAGATGTCTAGGAATCAAAGCGGGCGCAAATGTTGCCAAGAGCAACGCGGCTTAATCAGCGCAAAATCAAGCCGTGTGGAATTTTTCTCAAATAGGTTCTATCAATTACCAATAAAATTAAGATTATGTCCCACAACATTCAATAAACGGCAATGGGAGGGATGCAAAGCCATTTGCGGTCACCACAGGAAGTCAGTACAGAGCAGATGTAGAATCAATAGTCTTAATCAGCTGAACACGGCTGCCATATTGAAGTGTAAAACGAGACTGTTATTTCAAAACGTAGCCTGTCACTAGTGTCTCAACTGCAGTGATTATCATGTACCTGCATTGAAACACACATTCACTCATGCTAAAGACAATGTGCAGTCTCAGGGGCCCGGTTTCTTGAAATGGAGAACCGGAACCAGCCCTTCTGACAGCCCTAGATGGGTAGATGGCTCCATTCAGACTGAGATGTGGGGGTCAGCAGCACCAGGAGATAGAAGGATGAAAATTAATTAAAGTTGATGTGTGTAGTGAATGACGCATGGCTCGGGCAGCTCTGGTGCATTCAGAAAGAAGGCAGCTCTGCCCCGTGTCCCTGGTGCAAACACTACGCCCAGGCTATTGTGTGCCAGCCCGCCACTTGCCCAGCCACCAACAGCATATCAATGAAGCTGCTCTCCTGTTTGTGCTAATGGTAATTACAACATGGGCAGTTTTGTGCTGAGAGACAATGGGTGGGCGGCCATGAGGGAAAGCAGGGTGATGCAGTGTGGAGTCTTAATGACTGCAGGACTGATGGGACCACAGAGGGCAGGGTAAAGAATAGAGAGGAAGGTCTCTTGGTAAGCTAGAATGGGAGGATACGCAATAATGCTGTAAAAACAAGGCGTTACTAATGCTAATAGTACCAAATAATAACTCAAACCATGCTACATTTATAATTATGCAATAAGGCAGCGATACTATATTATGAGTATAATCATGGCATGCAACCCCTTCAGCAATAAATACTGAGAACTGATTTTATAAAATGTATAAATATAAATACAAACAAAAAGTATTTTTATTATTGTTAATAATAAATATTTATATGTATACAGTAGATACACTGCCCTCCAAAAGTTTGGAAACGCCCTAGAAAAGTGTGGTTTTGGACAATATTGGCATGAATCCTTTTTAATTTGTGATAATTTCGCACGGATAAGGGACAACACAAACTATGAAAACATATTTTAGTACATAAACAGTTTATACATAGAAAAAACTTAAATTTTCGATTCATCAAAATATCCACCATTAGCAGCTATCTGACCTAAACTGGGTTCTAATTGGTTCATTGTATTCTAAACTTAATTGGCAATCAATTGTTGAAGCTATTAAGGTGTGCTGACCCAAAAATCTTTTACAAACCTGGGCCAAGTTTAAACCAGTAACCAGGCATCACAGCTGGCAAAGGAGCATGTCTGACTTTGACATGCATATACTGTAATCAAAATGAAAAATTATTATTGCTGGTCTTCAATGATAATGCCAAGTTACTTTAATGTATTTGCACCAAAAAATGATAAGGATTTATGCTGATATTGTCCAAAACCACACTTTGCCAGGGATGTTTCCAAACTGTTGGAGGGCAGTGTATATATAGTGCTGTCAATTCAATTAATCGTGATTAATTGCATCTAACATAAACGTTTGTATATACATGTGTATGTGTGTGTCTATATATATATATATATATTTACAAACTATTATGTTAGATTTGACAGCACTAATATATAAAATTTTAATTATTATTATTAATAAAACTACTACTACTATTAAACAAGGTATTACTAATCATAACCTACAAAATATTAACTCAAACCTTGCTACATGTATAACTAAGCAAGAGGATGATACTAGATTATGACTAGGGTTGGGTATTGTTCGAATTTTAACGATTCCGATTCTTATCGATTACTAATTTCCAGATATCATTCGCATTTATTTTCATTCACAGGTTTTATTGCAATACATTTCATTGTAGCTGAATACCATGAACAAAAACAGGCTAAAGAACACTTACACAAGCAACTTTTGTCTATATGGTTTAAAAATACCATAGAAAAAACAACTAGCCTGAACTAATATAATTTTCAAGTATTATTAAAAACAAGTAAACAAATTATCAATCGCACAAACAAATTCAACTGAACAAAGACATGATTGAAATAAACAGTGTTTTAAAGGTCCCGTTTTTTGTGTTTTTTTGAAGCTTTGATTGTGTTTATAGTGTGCAATATAACATGTGTTCATGTTTCGCGTGTAAAAAAACACAGTATTTTTCACATAATTTACTTATCTGTATACCGCTGTTTCCTCTGTCATAAAAACGGGCTGATGACTTCCTTGTTCTATGAAGTCCCTCCTTCAGAAATACGTAACGAGTTCTGATTGTGCCAGCGGTTCCTGTGTTGTGATTCGACAGCAGCTTAGCTAACCTTGCCCGGAAAGGTCACGCCTCTTACCATAACGTGGAGATGCAGCGCTCAGTGTTATTGTAAACATGTCTTTAATTTTACCCTATCAATTTGAGCCGGAATCAGACCCGGTGATTGGACTGCGGGATGAAAATAACAGTGTTTCGACGACATGGCGACAAACACACTCTACAAACGCAACTCTTGTGTATTCCTGTGGGCGGAGGTTAGTCAAAAAACTGTTTTAGTGACGTCATTAAAGAAGGAAGTAGAGGGATGTAGTCCAAACTGGCCGTTCGATGTAGGCGACTTCTGTTAAATAAAATATCTCGCTTGGCATTGAACTTTGAGCTTTAAAATTTTACAGATTTTATTTATACTCTAACAACAACATTACACACTAACTAAAGTTTGAAACATGGGATCACGAAGAACGGGACCTTTAACATTATCAGATATTCAGGTACACAAACTGTAATCAAATGTAAAATAACACTGCACTTTATAAATAAAATATACATTACAAATATAGTTACAAAAGTCAAGAACAGCGGGTAAATTACCTTGTTATTAAACGTTATTATAGAGACGGCAGAAGGAATATTAGGCTGCAGTCACTTTAAGAGCTGCACAGATCCAATATACTGTTACACGTGTTTTATTTGTCAGCTGTTTACGTTCACTTAAGACATAACCGACTGTGTTTACGAGGATATTTTGACATATCTTTATATATATTTGTCCGTTCAAGTGCAAAAATGCGGAAGAGAATTCAGTTCAGTATTGCGCACTATACAGTATGAAAGGCAGCTTTCTGAGCGCACGTTTTGGATGTGTGCGCAACATAGAAAAAGTGTAAAAGTCTTCTTGTGCTTGAATGTTTTAAAGTCATATTAAAATGAACACAAAAGAATCGATAAGAGGAATCAAAACAAGTATCTGATTCCTGACATTAAGCATTCGATTTTCGATTCCCAAACCTAATTATGAGCGTTGAAAATTGGTTTTATAAAATGGTTACTAAATAAATAAAGGAATAACAATATTTATTATTATTAATAATAACAATAATAAAATGCACATATATTTATATATAATAATATTTTTATATTATTAATTATTATTATTATTATTAGTGTAACTATTACTACTACTACTACTTTTACTTCTAAAAATAATAATAATTAATAATAAAACACAGATGGAATACAGTTTTTGATCAGTCAGAAGCCCTGGGACTGGACTTGAACTATCCAATTTATAATTTTCAACAGTATGATAGTTCACTATAAAAAGTCAATTTTGTTACTACGACTCTGAGAGCCATTAGCTGTTACAGGTTTTACTCCACTTCAGTTAATGCAAAGATCATATTCACTGGAAAACAACAGAGAAGAGAGGTGTCAGAGGTCTTAAGCAGTCTTTATAGATGGAGAGTCAGCCAATGCATTAGTAAGGCAAAAAGGCAATTTGGTTGCACTCAAAAATGTGCAACTATTAAGTCACTGTCAGGAGCCACAGGGGACTAAATGATCCCAGCATTTCTCGATGTTAACTACTGCCATTCCCCTGGTTCCCCACTCATTAAAAGCAGACTGCATCTGCCCATGTAGCTTTTAACACACACAAACTGACCAACGGTACATCTAACAGCTCTTTACACAGACATGTTCAAGCCGAGAGGTGTGAATGGATGAATGCCTGTGGATTTGTGAAGCTGTTTCACATTCAGACTGACCTTATCCTTGCGCTAAAGAAAAGAAGAAGAAGAAAAAAAAAAAGATTTAAAAAAGCAGACAGAAAAGTTAAACGCACACAAATTGACAATACCTTGCCTGAAAATACTACTTAATAAATCATTATAAAGTAAGAAAAAATATTTATGACTGACTTTGTGAAGTACAGATATTATATTTCATGCAATCATCTCCAGACAGAGCTACCAAATTTGATATGAGAAACAAACTTTCTCTCATTGGAGTTTGTATTATGCAATATACAACAAGGGATCCCAGCTCAGTCTATTTATCCACTAAAGGGTCCTTGGCCTGAAAAGGTAAATGTGAACTATGTCAGCACCACGGACAGTGCAAAAAGCAATAGAGTAGGAGAAACAAACGGACAGAGTCAGAGAGAGGGAGAAAGACAGTAAGGTACAGAGGTCATTCTAGGGACAGAATAGCTTTCTCTTAGCTCAATACCAACAGTTAAACAGTTCAATTACAAAATGTGCCTTTTGTGCTCACCTAACAATTAGAGAAGGACAATTACAATCCCCCCCACTGAACACAGTCATTCATCACCCACACTCTGCTGTATCTCTCTCCCCCGGTGGACCACAAGTCACCAGGGGCACGATGACCATCACCGGCCACTACAACCCCGCAGAGCTGACTTGGCTTCTATAAACTGCTCTCAAGCTTTCCAGAGCCATATGTGTGGAACTGCTGCACTTGTCTGTGGTTGCGAAAATGTACTAAAATTACACACAAGTATATATTGCTGTTACAGTTAAATGATGTCTATCTTTACTGGTAATGGTTACAAAATGGTTACTTGACTGAAATTTTGTTTCTCATTGTATTTTTACCTATTTTTACTTATGATTAAATACTTGAAATTAGTAGAATAACTAACTAACAAATAAATTAATAAATAAATAAAATATGTATGTATAAATAAACTAAAACTATTTTAAATATTTTTATATTAGATTAAGTTGAAGTTCTAAAATCTATGGAAGCTTGTTTCCACCACTGAATAAAAAAAAAATAATAATAAAAGGTAATTGCGACTTTTTATCTCACAATTCTGATTTTTTTCTTGCAATTGCGAGATTATATCTTGCAATTCTGACTTTATAACACACAATTGTGACTTTATATATAAACTTGCATATATAAACTCATAATTGCAAGAAAAAAATCAGAATTGTGAGTTTATATCCCGCAATTCTGACTTTATTACTCGCAATTGTGATTTTATATCTCACAATTCAGAGAAAAAAAAGTCAGAATTGTGAGTTTATATCTTGCAATTCTGACTTTTTTCTCGCAATTCTGACTGTATTACTCTCAATGCAAGTTTATATCTCACAATTCTGACTTTTTTCTCGCAACTCTGACTGATGTAACTCACAATTGTGAAAAAAAGAGTCAGGAATTCTGAGATAAAATGTAACAATTATCTTTTAAATTGTTTTATTTCATGGCGGAAACAAGCTTCCATAAGAATCTGTAAAAATAAAATGAAAATAAAAATAAATTAAAGCTGAATATAAATATAAATAACAAAAATAATAAAAATGACAGTATAGCATAGCAAAATTACTTCAACTAAAATGAATATGAAAATAAAAAATATTATTAAATAATTTAGGATATTTGTGTAAGATATTCTGACTACATAATATACACAAGTTTGTGTTATTTTGTGGTTTGATCGCTTTATTTTTTTCAAAACATTCAGAATAATAGTAATCATCAAAAATGAATAGGTTTGTCCAAAATGTTGACTAGGTAATGTAGTATATGATAGTATATTGCACTGAATTATTGCAGTCCAGACACAGCTTACGAGAATGAACTTGAGTGAGAAGCAGTAAATAAGGCAGTAAATAAAGGTGCTCCAGCAGTAAGTAAGCATCACGGTTCAGAGATGTTCAGATAAGCACTGGTCGGGTGTTAGGTGGGCCAGCTTGGGTCTATGGGCAAGCTTCGCTGATCTATTCAGAGGGCAACATGGGCCCATCAGTTTGTCAGCACACGAGCCTCACTCAGTGTACTCTTACAAGATCCCAGAGTGCATCAGGTTACACGCCGATTAAAAGAGAGGGGCTGATGATTTAATTATAATGCTGGCTCATTCAGACTCTCAGATCAGATGTCTGATAGAGTACAAAGAGTGACACACAGAGGGGGAGAGAGAGGGAGAAACACTACACAGACATTTACAGAATTCAGGATGATCATTTAACATTTAACAAGCATTGGGGAGTGGAATACACCAGACAGGACAACATGTCTCACTGAAACTATATTCCTCTTTAAAGTCCCCCTGAAATCAAAATTTAAGTTTTTCATCTTTTAGTATTAATATGTCAGCCTTAATGTTATGAATAGGCTGGAGTGTTCCAAAACAATGACAAAATTCACATTTAGGTGATATAAGCATTCAAAACTTAGTCTCTCACTTCCGCTAAAATGGATCACAGATTTTGATGACACTTCAGCTTCTCATCAAATCTTCTGTCCAATCAAATGCTCTCTAGAATCTGAACCCCCTCCTACACTATAAACAGACCCTGAAGCTGCAGTTGAAATCCGTCATTTGTTCACACATTTACTAGTTTCTATATGGTAAATTGCACATAGTGCACTATATAGAGGATAAGGAACGATTAAGACATGAATGAAGTCCGTTTTCGCGTTAGTGTCATGTGAACCACTGCAGCACGAGCACAGTCTGTTCCGGTCCAGAGCACAGAGCGGATCATATGCGAGAGTCTGCGCAGACCACAAAACGTTCAGGACACATTTGAATTTTGCACAGAATGCTGTATATTAAAGCGATATGGAGGAGATTAGGAGGAGAAACGGTTAGGAAACCAAAGCATTACCGAGCTTAGTGGCTCTGGCCGAGCTGTGATATAAATGAAACACTATTTGGCTATTTTTAAAAAAGGGGTGGGGCTGTTCGATATATCCTGCCCTGTCTTCCTGTTTTAGTTGAAATTACGTCAACACATAGAATAATGCTGCATGTTCCAAAACACTTCACTGGGCTTTAAAAAAAAAAAAAAAAAAAAAAAAAAAGGTATTAATGACCCAACTTTGCCTGTATTCAAAGATGGCGCTTCTTCATACAACTGTGATTAGAAGAATAGAGTTCAAAATAAAATGACAATTCTGTCATCATTTGCATTATCATTTAAATTACACTGGTCACTCGTTTCTGTAAAATGAGAACCGTATCATGAAAATGGTGCATATGACTTGTGAATTAAAGGGATAGTTCACCCAAAAATGAAAATTTGATGTTTATCTGCTTACCCCCAGAGCATCCAAGATGTAGGTGACTTTGTTTCTTCAGTAGAACAAAATTGATGATTTTTTTAACTGCCAACCGCTTGCCGTCTGTCAGTAGGTATAATGCAAGTCAGCAGGGAACTTTGGACTATAAGAGTAAATAAAACACGACAGACAAATCCAAATTAATTTGCGGCCCTGCGGCTCGTGACGACACATTGATGTCCTTAAGACACGAAACGATCGGTTTGTGCCGAAGAAACTGAACAGTATTTATATAATTTTTTAACCTCTAATACACCACTATGTCCAACTGCATTCATCACTCGATTCGTGAGGTCTGATCGCGCTCTGACAACGGCAGTGATGTCTCGCGCGTATACTTCAATGAGTGCGAGACATCACTGCCGTTGTCAGAGCGCGATCAGACCTCACGAATCGAGTGATGAATGCAGTTGGACATAGTGGTGTATTAGAGGTAAAAAAATTATATAAATACTGTTCGGACAAACCGATCGTTTCGTGTCTTAAGACATCAATGTGTCGTCACGAGCCACAGGGTTTAATTTGGATTTGTCTGTCGTGTTTTATTTACTCTTATAGTCCAAGTTCCCGCTGACTTGCATCATACCACTGACAGACGGCAGCGGTTGCAGTTAAAAATCATCATTTGTGTTCTACTGAAGAAACAAAGTCACCTACATCTTGGATGCGCTGGGGGTAAGCAGATAAACATCAAATTTTCATTTTTGGGTGAACTATCCCTTTAAAGTCTTCTGAAACTACATGATATGTTTTATGGAGGAACAGAATGAAATCTAAATGGTTATTCAGTAAAAAAATCTTGCTGCTCTGATCGCATTAAGTAAGTTGAACTCAATAAACGGATCAGTCAAATTTGTGAACGAATCATTCCAACTGGTTTTGTGAACTGGATTCATTGAAAAGAACAGATTTAAAAGAATGCTCACAAATCGGACATCTTTCTCAAGTTTATACTTCTCTCATAAACTTGAACTTAAACTTGAGATTAATTAATTAGATAATTAATACGTTCTTTACAAAACCAAAATGAATTTAAACTTTATTTTTTAAATGGTGAGTAGAAAGAAAGAAAGAAAGAAAGAAAGAAAGAAAGAAAGAAAGAAAGAAAGAAAGAAAGTCACGTGTCAGGTCAGGGGTTACTCTTCCACCGCAAATCGTTACGTACGGTTGTCTGCGGGAAGCTATTTATTACAGTTAATAATGTTTTAAATATGGATTTTTTTGTACAAAAACCCAT
This sequence comes from Megalobrama amblycephala, assembly GCF_018812025.1. Classification (NCBI taxonomy): domain Eukaryota; kingdom Metazoa; phylum Chordata; class Actinopteri; order Cypriniformes; family Xenocyprididae; genus Megalobrama; species Megalobrama amblycephala. Next base: position 12,444,774 of record NC_063062.1, on the reverse strand, counting down.
CGCTTTGCTTCAGAAGGCCTTTATTAAGCCCCGGAGCAGTGTGGAGTACTTTTATGATGGATGGATGCACTTTTTTTTTCTTTTTGCTTCAAAATCAGGCCCCCATTTACTGCCATTATAAAGCTTGAAAGAGCCAGGATATTTTTATATCTCCGATTATGTTTGTCTGAAAGAAGATAGTCATATACACCTAGGATGGCTTGAGGGTGAGTAAATCATGGGATAATTTTCCCATTTTTGGGTGAGCTATTCCTTTAATGAAGTTAGAGAACGCCAAGGGTGTAATAATCAAGAATATCCACTATTTGGTAATGTATAACTTAAAATTCTGTCTGTTTCTCACACAAAACTAACATATGGCTTTAGAGAACTTCAAGTCATATGGAAAACTTTATAATCCTTTATGACACATTTTGGAGCTTAACAGCCCCAATCCTCATTCACTTTCAATATACAGAAAAGAATAGCCAGGATACTCTTCAAAAATTCACAATCTATGAAAGAAAGTCAGTCCTACGAGTCTAAAACAGCACGAGGGTAGTAAGTAAACAATAACAGAAGTTTAATTTTTGGGTGAACTATCACTTTAAAGTGGTCCTGTATGAGACCCCTATCAGATCTATTCACCTTATTCTATTGAGCAGACGGCAGGGAGACCATCAGTGATGAAAGCTGTCAGTGTGAGGTTAGGTTTACCTCCACCTCTCACAGGGCTCTCTGCATTCTCTCTTGAACTTCTAGTCAAGGGCCTTTTAGCACTGATGGGTTACATTTCCTATGAGCCACAATCAATACCTGTTAAGCAACACTTTCATTTCTTAATTAAATGAGGAGAGAGATATTAATTTTGAAGCGTAAGGAGCCTTATGGTGTCTGACAGTTTATAGTGATTACCCTCTTCCATGTATGCAAGCACAAAGGTAATTAGACTTCTGTCAGCACAAGATGTTTTTCCTGAGCCAAAACCGATACAGCCTTTGAGCAACTACGCTGTTAAGCACTTCCGCCTTTCTACGATGGCCTACTGACTCTTTTCCGCAGTTATTTTTTGTGATTGTGTTGCCGGCACACCACTCTTGTATGGATATTCTCAGTTTTTCCAACATCACATGGCATGTTTGAGCACTTTCTGTATCGACTGAGTTATTCAAAGCAATGTATAATAACTAGGAGTCAAAGGACACGGATGCAATTTTTTTTCATCCCACTTTTCCGGTTAAATAGAGCCATCTTCTTATGAAATCTGAAGAAAATGACCCATGCTGCTGTGTATACCTGGTAACCTTGGGGAATGAATAGACTTGTGCAATGCAGATTTGACTGACAGCTCCTACCTATCCAGGCTTGTCTGACCCCTGCGACGGCGCTCCACTATCCTGGTCTTCCTGTATCTTATTTACAATCTAGTCTGGCCTGTAATGAAAGCTTGGCCATGCACTATTCATGGTCCACTCTAAAAGACCCTTTACTGCTCTCTCAAAAGCTCAGAGAAAGAGAGAGAGGCAGATCAGCTCACCATCAGGGTATGATACCATTTGGCCTCGGGTATCAAATCGGCCACCACGATCAGGTCAGAGCACAGCTCTGAATCTATGGCTGGGCTTCGCTTATATAAAGTATTCAGTATGAGAAGCACTCCAAAGACAATAAGCACGGAGGAACATCCGCAGTTTCAATTGCAGCAAGGCCATAACGTTGGCTATGTCTAAATTCTTCTTTCCTTTTACCTTTTCACAGCTTCTCTTGGGCTTTAATTACAGAGTAAGAAAGTGATTAAACAGCCACATCACCAACAATGGAAGTGTCAGGCTTCAAAATATCTTTGTCTCGAAAAGGTAGAGTGCAAATAGTAGGTGTGTGAGTGTAGGCGCGTGTCAAAATAAAAGGAAAAAAATGCACACTTGTTATGGCCTTGTAATGACACGGCCAGGAAAAATGCAGGTTTAAAGCCCCATAGACCAGTGGGTTGAATTATATTCCAAAAAGGCAATATAGGGCCATATCCCAGATGCCCTATTCTGATACAAATAACTGCATGCAAGCACAACCCTCAGAGTGCTTTGTGTTTTACATCACAGGCAACAAGCACTGGGGTACAAAAACAAATTATAGCCCAGTCAAATGGCAACAGGGGTGAGCTCAGCCAGCGTCAGAGAAAATACAGTACATCTGGCTCGATGTCAAGGTCTGACCTACTCAGGTATGCCACTCTCTGGAGGAACGTATGAATACAGGAACAAACTCACACACAGTCACAGAAAACGGTTATGGGTTTTGGGTCGCATTGACTTCCATTGTATTTTTTGTCCATGCAATTGAAGTCAATGGGAACTGAAACAGTTTGGTTACCAACATTCTTCAAAATATCTTCTTTTATGTTCAACAGAAGAAAGAAAGTCATAGAGGTTTAGAATGACATGAGAGTTAGAAAATGATAGAATTTTCATTTTGGGCGGACTATCCCTTTAAAATGATTATATATATGTATAACAATAAGGAATCTTCTAGGTTTATTGCAAGTTATGCTCAACTGACAGCACTTGTAGCATTAATGCACACAAATTAATTTCAACTTGTTCCTTCATTTTTTCATAAAAGCAAAAATCTGGCTTACAATGAGGCACTTACAATGGAAGTTAATGATGCCAAAATACTAATTTTCATTATTTTCATTTTTCATTAATTTTCATTTTACAGCCACAATATATGAACAATATGCATGTTAACATGCCTTTATTGTGAAAAAATGCTTGCTAACCTTTTTTGTGTGCAAAGTTATTTTCAATTTTAAAAAATTTGCTGCCATTAATATATATATATATATATATATATATATATATATATATATATATATATATATATATATATATACCGGTAATTACTAAATCTGGAATATTCCTTTAAAGGGGTCATGAACTGAGAAATCAACTTTTCCTTGGGCTTTTGATATATAGAGGTCATCATACTATAAGAATATCCTGTAAGTTTCAGAATTTAAAACATCCTTGTTAGTCCAATAAAAGCTTCTATTGACACCAGGCCCAGCAAACGACTGATTATGGAATGGAAAAATAACATTACCTATCAAAGGATCCTAATGCTAGGGATATGGTTATATTTATTTTCAACAATGTGAATGTCTCAGTTGAGATTTATTTATTTGTATTCAGTATTTCACTGTGGATTCTTTGATAAATCAATGGCATTTCGGTGCAGGCTTTGCAAACAGATTTTTACAATATGGACTCGACAGCAACAACATGTAAGTAACTGTGTTAATTCTAATGCCTGATCTGATATGTAATAATTCATGTACAGTCAGATGTTCTTTGCCTATGTGTCAGTAAATCAAACCAGCTTCACGTTGTTTCTCTTAGTAGGGTGAAAATAATCTGTCATGTAAATGGTGATTAAATTATATATAGAAAGTGATCAAAGAACGCTCTCTTTACAATCGCTGGAGCTGTCAATGAAATAGTGCGAGTTTATCAGTGACTGAGATCTGGACACGTGCCAAAACTCCCGTTTTATTCAACGAATCTCTTAGTTACAATGCGTTTGCACTGTTAGTTACAATGAAAGCATTCGTTAGTGTGCAGAAATTGAGTTGCAATAATGAGATCACTGCTTTCATGTGTCTGTGATCGGCTATAATCTTCATCTCTGCAACCATTCATGCCACTATCTAAATCTAATGCCATAGATCTAAATGTAATCAACACTATTCACGATTAATTAACCATGAGACCTGTAATAGCAAAACATGCTAAAAGTTTTCGAGAGAGTAATACTTAGTTATTTCAAATGGAAAGATGTTAGCCAATCACAGCGGTGGGCGTTTACACTGAAGTCTCACAGCAGACACGCCCCTTAAAACAGAGCGTTCAAATCAGAGGGCTAAAATCAGGGTAGGAAAAATGCCTTTTATTTCTAAATTATGACAATTTTTGATGTAAAAAGCATACTAACATTATAAGTGCACCCCAGGAAATATTATAAAACAATAAAACAATGCAGTTCATGACCCCTCTAATACTTTCAGCACCATTATTTTCATATAAAAATTTCATTACATCATGGCCCGGTTTCACAGACAGGTCTTAGATTAAGCCAGAATTAGGCAACAGATTTAACATGTCAAAAACACTTAAAATGATTTAGTGATTTGCAAATGCTTCTAAGGCTATACTTTTAATGATATTTTATTGTGTGTTGTATTGTTGTTTGTTGTGTATTTGTATAACTGGGCCGTCTATCTTGGCCAAGACACTCTGGGAAAAAAAATAAAAATAAAATCAGTGCTTGGAAAGCAAGGCATTGCAGCTTTAAATGAGACAAGGCTATTTCTCACTGCCATAAAGGGACAGTGCTGCGCTGTATGGATTTTCTGTAGAGTTCAATTGAGTGAGAAGTTGTTTGGCTTGCAGTATTGACTTTCCCTGAATGCAGGCTAGTCAGGTGCTTCTGCTCATCTCCAATTATGCTGTCATAAAAAGACCACAGTGCAATAGTGAGCTATAGTGGCAGGTCTATGACATTAAGCAGCAAGCAGAAATCCCTCAAGGTTATTTTTTTCATTAATAGACGTCATGTCTTAAGAATGCTCTGATATTGTTCACGGTAAGGAGGGTAATCAATAATTTTAATCGGAATAAAGCGCTTGAGATTGCCGAGATTCAGATGACAGGGCCAAACGTGACATATAAAGTTATTAGGGTGTGGACACTGTTGATAATAGAGAAGGATGATCTGACCAAACTAAATCTGTGCATGTCAGGAAATGTGCTCATCCCTCAAACTCAAAATCAATGAAAGAAAGGCTCTCATGCTTGGAAATCAGAGAGAGAATTTGATAAGCATTTCACTTACAGGCTACATCTAGCTTTTTTTTTTTTTTGGATAAAATTGCAAAGAAAAAGCAAAGCAAACAAAGCACATAATTTTCTTGCATAAAAACTGGTGAATTTATTGTTTTAAAGCAACAAATCTCTATGCATTGCTGTGGAATTTTATTCGAGCACATGCAATGAATTTTGCAATGACTATAGATATACGGTCTACAAGAAAAACATAGCAGTCATTGGAGGACTGTAACTATACTTCATTAAGCCATTTTAAATGCATATTCAAAAATCATATCGCGTGAAAAAACAACAACAACTAAATAAATGTCCACTTCTTTATTTGCTCCAGATGATGGATGGTCACTATAAGAAACAAAACAGGGCTTAGATTAAACCAGGATTAGGCCTTAGTTCAATTAGGATATTTAATTGGCTTTTATAAACATTCCTTAGAAAAACAATATTCAAGTGTTCATCCTGAAACAAAACAATGACATTGACATATTTTAAGATATGTCATTGCAAGTTGCTTCCAGTTAAAACAGTTTAAATATGCATATTAGTCTGGGACTAGGCTTAAAGGGGACCTATTATGGCCTTTTTTACAAGATGTAATATAAGTCTCAGGTGTCTCCAGAATGTGTCTGTGAAGTTTCAGCTCAAAATACCCCACAGATCATTTATTGTAGCATGTTGTAAATGCCCATTTTTGAGTGTAAGGAAAAACATGCTGTTTTCATGCATGTTTCTTTAAATGCAAATGAGCTGCTGCTCCCCACCCTGCTTTCCAGAAGAGGGCGGAGCCTGTACAATTCGTGCCTCGGATACTCTGCTAAAACCTAACAAAACAAAACACGTGACATTGCATTTCGTCGTTATAATGAAAGTTAATTATTTGCATGTGTTTAAACAGTTTAAACTTCTGATGGTTTTCTGAGCCCACGCATCCAAAGCACGCACACAGAAAGCTGGCTGTCAGACGGCGCGTCCAGTGAGTATTAAACTGATTTCTCTTAGAAGTCTTATTGCACTTAAACTGACAAACACACACAAGGTTACACAAAGTTCACAAAAACAGTCGGTTATGTTCGTGAACGTAAACAGCGGGGAAAGCAATCGTATGTGTATATTAGATCTGTAGATAGAGTAAGCTACTGCAGTATATGCTGTTAATATGAACCAAACAACAAAAGAAAAACAGAAAGTCACTCACTGCTCTTGATTAAATAATTAGCATTTAGTAGCTTTAATAAGAATACATTTCTTTGCTCTGCATGGCTTACTGTATACAGCTCACTCAGGGGAGGAGCTAAGCAAATAGGGCAGATTCCTTCACCAGTTATGGGCGGGGCTTCCTCCAACTCTTACGTAGGGGTAGGGGGAAATCTGGAACAGCTCGTTTGGAGAGACTATTTATGATTTATGGAGATTTTAAAAAAAGAGTGGGTGGATTTTTACTGTTATAGGCTGGTTGTTTACACACACTGTGGACGCACATCTGTTTAAAAGTGAATTTTGCATAATAGGTCCCCTTTAAGCTTTGTCTGTGAAACCGGGGGTATATGTACTGTCATTTTAAGCCTTTTTACTATGATTACCGATTAACGTTTCCGCCTTTGTGGAGTTGGAAATAGCAAAAAGCAATTTCATCTAGCTCTTGTAGACCACATATCCATACAGAACAGAGTCAAATGCAAAGAAAATGCCTACTACATCACAGCTAAGTGAAAAATAAGAGAGTGTGACATATTACATGACCACAGACAGCCAATAACAAACCCAATACGCCACCGTGTTCCCGTTCGTACTGCCGTACCATTCCCTGTGTGTCAGATGTATCAAATAACCTATATCAATAAATCTCTTCAAGGTGTGAGGTGGAAGCTATTTGCTTGCCCATCGATAGCTGATTTTACCAGAGGATAATCATTTTTTTCTCCCAGTGGCCTGGCCTGATATTAAGTCGATATCTGCTGTCAGAGTTCATTTTGGCAACAGAGGCTGGAAACATCGTGGCTTGGGAGAGTAGTGATGAGCCTTATCTGATGTTTTACGTGATTTATTTGATGCGTGGGTTCAACGACAACATAATAAAACTGTGTATCGGCCTTACTGTATTAGGATAAACATTAATAGCATATAAACAGACTTATATGCAAAACCTCTGGGTCATACAATCCCATTTATGCAGGCCTGGCTTGTGTGCATTTGTGAGGCAATTCACCATCGCCAATCAGTCAAGATAAAGATCTCCCCTCAGCTGCATGAAAGGGGAAGTGAAAAGCGCTAGAGAGAAAAATCAATGAGGAACCACTCATTGAGGAGGCCACATGTGTGTCACTGTCAATAGGAGTTAATAGGCCTGGGTCCATCTCAGCAGACTGGCCCGGCTCAGGCTCACTGCGTCCCCCTCCATCACCGCATAGTGACAACTTAATACATACTGATAGACTGACTGCTTAATGCCACACCAGCCTTAGCATCTAATAAACAGGCTTGTTTAATAGGCCAGCATTAACAGAGAATGAACAAAAGACGATGCATTTTAGATTAAGGGCACCCTCCTGAAAGTGCAAAAGGTGTAAACAAAAGGGTAATTTGGTGTTTCTTCAATATGTATATACACATATATATATATATATATATGGGAACAAAATTCAGTGATCAGATCGGAGCATGTTGTTGCATTCTTATAGGTTGATCAATTTCAATAAGACCTATAGGCTGACCTCTAAAGCAACACAGAGCAACTAGATCTCCAAGCTGCCATTATGAAATCTAATTTTAATGACATTTGTCCAAACAGAAGATAAATGGTAAAAAATTAACTTGTTAATTGGGGTCTGCGGGTCACATTGTTTGGTCCAGTTACACATTCTCTCCCTCATTAACACCCATTAAGACCTCATTTAAGGGGATCTAATTTTTTAATTGATTCTGGTTTAATTAATTTGTAATTAAAGAGGACCTCAGGAGAAGTTCTGCAAATTTTATGGCCCTTTGGAAAATTACATGTAGGCAGAGTGAGAGTCCCAGAGTTATAATATGAATGAAAAATTGTGCACTGATGGAAATATGAAATAGAAAGAGAGTGAAGCAGAAAATAACATCAAATACCTATAAGTTTTGTTATTTGAAAATCATTATATACCTAAAATACATATGTAACATGCACAATCAATACTTTTACAGCATTTAAGGGGTTAGTTCACCCAAAAATGAAAATTCTGTAATTTATTACTCACCCTCATGTCAAATTAAGATATTTTTGATGAAATCCAATGGCTCAGTGAGGCCTCCATTGACAGCAAGAAAATTAACACTTTCAATGCCCAGAAAGCTACTAAAGACATATTTAAACCAGTTCATGTGACTACAGTGGTTCAATCTTAATGTTATGAAGCGATGAGAATACTTCTTGTGCACCAAAAAAATAAAAAATAAATAAAAATAAAGACTATATCTAGTGATGAGTGATTTCAAAACACTGCTTCATGAAGTTCCGAAGCTTTACAAATCTTTTGTGAACGAAGGTCTTACGGATGTGGAACGACATGAGGGCGAGTAATTAATGACAGATTTTTCATTTTTGGGTGAACTAACCCTTTAATCTTGGTTAGTGTTAATTTATACATACATATATATATATATATATATATATATATATATATATATATATATATATATATATATATATACACACTTTTACATTTTTACCATTTCAAGTTGTATAAATTAACATTAAGTTATTATGTACATAAATGGGCAACAGTATATTTACAAATCAGGAATTATCTAGATTATTAAATGTTGTGGAAGATTGTTGTTCAATAGTTAATGATACCAAATGCATTAACTAAATGTTAACAAATTGAATCAAATTGTAAAGTGTTACCAGTACATGCAAGTCATCAAGAATTATCTTGAGAGAGCAGTCAAAGAGTCAAGTACTGTTTGCACTGAAGCACTTCACTTCAGCTGAAGCGCAATGCAGCAATTCCTACAAATGAAAAATTCAGAAAGACAATGTCATAATATCCTATGATACCCATACAAAAGCACATTCCTTTCCCTTCAATATCAGTCCAGAATGAAAAAAAGCAGGTTTAAACCGAAAAGCAGATGTGAACAACACGAACCAAACATCTGTTGCACTCTCCTTGCTTCAGGTCAGACACATAAAGAGGAAAGGAGATCTATACATTTTTAATGGAACATAGAAATGTATAAATAGAGAATGGTAAGTGTGAAGTCCTGGCTCCAATTGACATTTCAATAAGTAGAACACAGCGTTACCGATCCATTCCCAACTTTCCTGAAACAATTATTGAGATGGTACCTTCAGGCCATGTGTGCTCGGCCTCCCTGGAGCCCCAGTGGCTGAAACAGTAATTGACTAAATTGTAGAACACATCGGGGCCATTTACTGTACAAATGTGCTGAAAATGAATCGTTTAAAAAGAAATGAGGGTGACTCTCAAATTAGCAGGGAAAATGATTGAGATGTGGCTCAGGGAATTAGGAAACATGATTTAGAGGTCTGCTAGAGCCTGTGTGTGTGTGTGTGTGTGTGTGTGTGTGTGTGTGTGTGTGTGTGTGTGTGTGTGTGTGTGTGTGTGTGTGTGTGTGTGTGTGTGTGTGTGTGTGTGTGTGTGTGTGTGTGAGAGAGAGAGAGTTAGAGCAGGCCGTTTTACACACCACACGGGTCTGACTCGTATTTAAACACTGCACCTACACACAAACCTGACCTGTGCTTAAGCAATACACCATCATGATAATCATCTAGTGAGCGCACTGTCAGCTTAGACTGGATTGATAGATTCAGAAATGTATTCCACAAGCCTAATCAACTGCTGTCAAACTTGCATTTGACCTCGACTCACAATACCAATTTTTTTTTTCTGTCTAAAACAATAATGCATTTGACCTCAATCATAGCTGCCAATCCCATGACACCTTGTCACTTCTTGCTAATACTTAATTTGTGCATAATTTCTACTGGCTGGGCAGAGACTGCTACCTAAAACATTTACCAGCACCCAAGATATTTCACCTACTCGTTTTAAAAAAGCTTAAAACCGGCAACGACAACAAAGGGCAGAGTCACAGATCAAAGGACACAGCCCAAGATTGCTTTCAATGTCAACTGCTGCGAGGTGTTACAAAGTGATCTTAGCTACACATTACAGAGTGTACCCATTTCCTAAGAACAATTCCAATAAATTACACACTGTGGTAAAGGCGCTGACAGATTTGATTGATTGTCCTGCAGCCAGTGTTGATTTTTGCTTCTTGTGTCTTTTTTTCCCCCAGCTCCCAGCGTTCTTTATTTCTTAATCATCCCTCACAGTTCTCTGCCAATTAACTGTAGATTTGTGCTCCTTGGTGGCCTGTAGATCTATGTGTAATGATGTGTTTATGATGAGCACTCTGGCATTTTGGACTGCTAGCCAGATGAAACTACTGTCTCATTATGGTTATCCCTAGGTGGTTCATGGTAAACATAAATGCACATTATTTTCTACTTGTATAGATACATATACAACTGTTCATGTAGCTTCTAATACATAGAGCAGGGACTGATCTAAAAGAGAGTGTTACCCTGTCTAACAGTGTTGGGGAAGCTACTTTGAAACTGTAGCTTGTGCAGTACAAGCTAATCATAATTTGAAGTAGTTTAACTACAACAACACTTTTGTTTTGAAAAGGAAGTTAACTGTTTTGCAAGCTAAAGCTAATGACCTAAGAGTTATTAAAGGGGATTTATACTATACCAGGATAAAATGTATAATTTAGAGCTGTATTTCATAAATTTAGAGATGTATTTTCCTCGAGTAGGGTGAAAGTAACAAACTAGAACAGGTAAATGTATGCTACAAGAAAAGCACTAAAAAAAGTGTTTTTTCCATCAGTTAATTTACATGAATCATCTAAACCAGTGGTTCTCCACAAGGGGGCCATCATTAAATTATGTTTAAAAAAATTAATTAAAACTTGATTAAAATATTTAACACCAAAAAAAGAAGAGATTTAAACGAAACTCATACAGAATCACAAAATGAATCACGTTTAATTAATTTAATATATCAACACTCCCAATTTCTGTTAAATAAATACGTTTGAAAACAATTCACTATTTCATTTCCATATGAGAGAGGACCATCTGAACAAACCAATTCATATTTATTCAATACTATCCAACTATTCAATGACAGAATTTAAAATTTTAAGTATTAATCTTGAACAGGTAAATTTATGCAAAACATCCCAGTTACTGTAGATAACCGAGTTGAAAACATAGTAGGAACTCGAATCAGTCAATCATCATCTGTTCATTTACATGAAGCATCCAAAAACAATCGATTCAGTAGAA